>NC_084586.2:18727500-18745000 GCF_033978685.3 Nerophis lumbriciformis | reverse complement strand
TGCTCTCTTACATCAAATAATAATTACATTTAACAAAAATGTCAATAAATTGCGTGATTGATCTGCAAATATACATGATAAATGCCTTTTTTTTCCCCCTTTAACTGGTTATTTTTGACAGCCCTTATTGAAACCACTCAGGTCCCTAAAAGGGTTAAACAAAAAAAAAAAAAACCTTTAAACTTGATTGCTCAGCATAGCTTCCTGTTTGGCGACACCCGCCCCTTTTTAGCGCCCCCTAAAGGCCCTGCCCCTCCCCAGCACGTGACCCACACACACACACACTCACACACACACACACACACACGCCTGCTAGAATCAACACCCGGCGCCTCAAAAGTGAACATTCTGGGCGGCTGACATCACCTAGCATCAGGGGGGGGAAAAAACAAACTAAATTAAAAAAAACACACACACACTCCCCACACACACACACACACACACACACACACACACACGTGCAACATGTCCTGAAAGTTATGCGACTAGTCTCGCACGCTAAATAAATCTGCTAAAGAGAAGCAGCTGCTGCTCCTAAATTGTCCTGCAAGCTAAGACGGGGGTGGGGTCCGTCATCGCTGCATGGATGGAGTACTTTAAATACTCCAACGCCGCCCCACCCCCACCCACACACACACACACACACACACACACGCCTAAAAGCCGGGTCACTACGCCGCATGCACGCAGGCCCTCAATATGGACATCACACCACCGACTATTTATACAGCCGCCACGCATTCCCTCCCCTAGATGGCGCCAGAGGGGGCGGCGACACGCCCTCGCAATCGGCAAGTCATCCCCACACAACATGTCCGCATCGCCGCCGCGCTCACCTCCGCTGGAGGCGGGGTCGCAGCGGTAGCCTCCATTGATGGTGGTGCAGTTGGACCACAGGTCCGAGGTCCCGCTGTCACCCGAGGTCCACACCTGGGGACCAAATCAGACTTTAAAAAAAAAAAAAGAAGACGTGCTATATAAAAAGAGACTTGTGGGGGACTCACGCTGACTATGGTGGAGACGAAGAGGAGGACCAGAGCGATGATGTGGAGGAGGACGATGGCCAGGAGGAGCAGCAGCATCTTTGCAGGCTGGAGCAAAGCGAGAGACACTCAGTGTGTGTGTGTGAGTGTGTGTGTGTGTGTGTGTGTGTGGGGGACATGGGTGTGTCACTGCAGCAGCAGCAGCAGCAGCAGCGTGTCGGACACACACACACACGCGCACACACACACACACACCAGCAAAAAAGACCCCATAAAGCAGCAACAAGCTGACCAAAGTCACAAAAATGGAGGAAGTTGTGCAGACTTACATGGAGCAGAGAGAGAGAGAGAGAGAGAGAGAGAGTGTGTTGTTGTTGTTCCTCGCAGGCAAAAAGGAGGGAAAAGGGAAATAAAAAGCCCAGACGTGGAAGAAGTGGTCCGAATGTAGCGCGGGAGTGTGCCTGTTGTTGTCCTCGCCGTCCCTGTCAGCACATTGAGGCTGCGCGGCTGGCGGGCCTGTTATAAAGTGTCTCATTATGGGAGAACAACGCCCAGCCTGCGTCACACACACACACACACACACACACACACACACACACACACATGCTTGTATTTCTGACCTTCTTGAGACCTCTGAAAAATGCCTCCCTCTTTAGGACCAGCCTTTCTAGATATATAAAGATTACAACATTAATTAAAGCTGCACGCAGCGTTGGCCGGGCCCGCGTATTTGGCAGGTGCTAGTCCTAAGTGTCCCAATACTTTTGTCTACTTTTAGTCTGAAGTGTCCCAAGACTTTTGTCTAGTGTACCTACCTTGTCTGCATTGTGTGGGCATGTTGGTGCTTCCTGCTTTTGAGCAGCCATCTTAAAAAAAAAACAGCAGCGCAGCAGCATCAGTGCAGCGGGTCTTTGAAGGGTCATAAAATCAAAACCGGAGCAGGTATTAAAAAGCTGTTCTATACTTTTGTACACAAGGGTTCAATCTCTCTCCTGTGTTAGTTTGAAGCCTAAACGACAAACGCGCTCAGAGGAGATAGATTTTGAAGGAAGGTGACCGGTTTTTACAAAAATGTTGTTTTGAAGGGGGAATAGCAAACTTCCTGTTGATTTTTGCTGGGGGTTGTCAATTAATGAAATGTAGGTCTAAGTGAGACCTACATTGAGGTTTTTGTTTCATGTCTCTCCGACCTTCCCAGTGGGAGTTACAGGCAGTTTTGTCATTTTTTTCTTCCGAGGAGCAGTTTTTTCTCCGTTTTATTAAAAATTTGCTCTTAAATTTGGGGTTAGGATTTTTTATTAGATCACAATTTCTGCTAGTCCTGATGTGTGTGTTCAGTTCGGTGAGTTTTGAAGCATGTTAAGGGGGTCAAATTACAGCTCAAAGAGGCAAAAGTGACTGTTTTTAGTACATTTTTGTCTTGAAGGGGGAATTGCCAACAACCTGTTGATTTTTGCCCGAGGAAATTAATTAATGAAAAGTAGGGCTAAGTGAGCCCTACATAGAGGTTTTTGTTTCATGTCTCTACAACATTCGTACTGGGAGTTATAAGCAGTTTTCTTTCTAGGGGGCGCTAGAGCGCAAGTTTGAGTTTTGGGGTTCGCAGGTCCTGATGTGTGGGTCAAATATGGTGAGTTTTGAAGCATGTTAAGTGGGTCAAATTACAGCTCAAAGAGGCGGCGGAAGAAAAAAGAAAGAAGAAAAATAACTAGTCCTAAATGTCCCAATACTTTTGTCCAGTGATAGTCCTAAGTGTCCCAATACTTTTGTCTACTTTTAGTCTGAAGTGTCCCAAGACTTTTGTCTAGTGTACCTACCTTGTCTGCATTGTGTGGGCATGTTGGTGCTTCCTGCTTTTGAGCAGCCATCTTAAAAAAAAAACAGCAGCGCAGCAGCATCAGTGCAGCGGGTCTTTGAAGGGTCATAAAATCAAAACCGGAGCAAGTATTAAAAAGCTATTCTATACTTTTGTACACAAGGGTTCAATCTCTCTCCTGTGTTAGTTTGAAGCCTAAACGACAAACGCGCTCAGAGGAGATAGATTTTGAAGGAAGGTGACCGGTTTTTACAAAAATGTTGTTTTGAAGGGGGAATAGCAAACTTCCTGTTGATTTCTGCCGGGGGTTGTCAATTTATGAAATGTAGGTCTAAGTGAGACCTACATAGAGGTTTTTGTTTCATGTCTCTCCGACCTTTCCAGTGGGAGTTACAGGCAGTTTTGTCATTTTTTTCTTCCGAGGAGCAGTTTTTTCTCCGTTTTATAAAAAAATTGCTCTAGAGCGCAATTTCTAAATTTGGGGTTAGGTTTTTTTATTAGATCGCCCTCGTGTGTGTTCAGTTCGGTGAGTTTTGAAGCATGTTAAGGGGGTCAAATTACAGCTCAAAGAGGCAAAAGTGACTGTTTTTAGTACATTTTTGTCTTGAAGGGGGAATTGCCAACTTCCTGTTGATTTTTGCCCGAGGAAATTAATTAATGAAAAGTAGGGCTAAGTGAGCCCTACATAGAGGTTTTTGTTTCATGTCTCTACAACATTCATACTGGGAGTTATAAGCAGTTTTCTTTCTAGGGGGCGCTAGAGCGCAATTTTGAGTTTTGGGGTTCGCAGGTCCTGATGTGTGGGTCAAATATGGTGAGTTTTGAAGCATGTTAAGTGGGTCAAATTAGTGCTCAAAGAGGCGGCGGAAGAAAAAAGAAAGAAGAAAAATAACTAGTCCTAAATGTCCCAATACTTTTGTCCAGTGATAGTCATAAGTGTCCCAATACTTTTGTCTACTTTTAGTCTGAAGTGTCCCAAGACTTTTGTCTAGTGTACCTACCTTGTCTGCATTGTGTGGGCATGTTGGTGCTTCCTGCTTTTGAGCAGCCATCTTAAAAAAAACCAGCAGCGCAGCAGCATCAGTGCAGCGGGTCTTTGAAGGGTCATAAAATCAAAACCGGAGCAGGTATTAAAAAGCTGTTCAATCTCTCTCCTGTGTTAGTTTGAAGCCTAAACGACAAACGCGCTCAGAGGAGATAGATTTTGAAGGAAGGTGACCGGTTTTTACAAAAATGTTGTTTTGAAGGGGGAATAGCAAACTTCCTGTTGATTTTTGCCGGGGGTTGTCAATTTATGAAATGTAGATCTAAGTGAGACCTACATAGAGGTTTTTGTTTCATGTCTCTCCGACCGTTCCAGTGGGAGTTACAGGCAGTTTTGTCATTTTTTTCATCCGAGGAGCAGTTTTTTCTCCGTTTTATTAAAAAATTGCTCTAGAGCGCAATTTTTAAATTTGGGGTTAGGTTTTTTTATTAGATCGCCCTCGTGTGTGTTCAGTTCGGTGAGTTTTGAAGCATGTTAAGGGGGTCAAATTACAGCTCAAAGAGGCAAAAGTGACTGTTTTTAGTACATTTTTGTCTTGAAGGGGGAATTGCCAACTTCCTGTTGATTTTTGCCCGAGGAAATTAATTAATGAAAAGTAGGGCTAAGTGAGCCCTACATAGAGGGTTTTTGTTTCATGTCTCTACAACATTCGTACTGGGAGTTATAAGCAGTTTTCTTTCTAGGGGGCGCTAGAGCGCAATTTTGAGTTTTGGGGTTCGCAGGTCCTGATGTGTGGGTCAAATATGGTGAGTTTTGAAGCATGTTAAGTGGGTCAAATTACAGCTCAAAGAGGCGGCGGAAGAAAAAAGAAAGAAGAAAAATAACTAGTCCTAAATGTCCCAATACTTTTGTCTACTTTTAGTCTGAAGTGTCCCAAGACTTTTGTCTAGTGTACCTACCTTGTCTGCATTGTGTGGGCACGTTGGTGCTTCCTGCTTTTGAGCAGCCATCTTAAAAAAAACAGCAGCATCAGTGCAGCGGGTCTTTGAAGGGTCATAAAATCAAAACCGGAGCAGGTATTAAAAAGCTGTTCTATACTTTTGTACACAAGGGTTCAATCTCTCTCCTGTGTTAGTTTGAAGCCTAAACAACAAACGTGCTCAGAGGAGATAGATTTTGAAGGAAGGTGACCGGTTTTTACAAAAATGTTGTTTTGAAGGGGGAATAGCAAACTTCCTGTTGATTTTTGCCGGGGGTTGTCAATTTATGAAATGTAGGTCTAAGTGAGACCTACATAGAGGTTTTTGTTTCATGTCTCTCCGACCTTTCTAGTGGGAGTTACAGGCAGTTTTGTCATTTTTTTCTTCCGAGGAGCAGTCTTTTCTCCGTTTTATTAAAAAATTGCTCTAGAGCGCAATTTTTAAATTTGGGGTTAGGTTTTTTTATTAGATCGCCCTCGTGTGTGTTCAGTTCGGTGAGTTTTGAAGCATGTTAAGGGGATCAAATTACAGCTCAAAGAGGCAAAAGTGACTGTTTTTAGTACATTTTTGTCTTGAAGGGGGAATTGCCAACTTCCTGTTGATTTTTGCCCGAGGAAATTAATTAATGAAAAGTAGGGCTAAGTGAGCCCTACATAGAGGTTTTTGTTTCATGTCTCTACAACATTCGTACTGGGAGTTATAAGCAGTTTTCTTTCTAGGGGGCGCTAGAGCGCAATTTTGAGTTTTGGGGTTCGCAGGTCCTGATGTGTGGGTCAAATATGGTGAGTTTTGAAGCATGTTAAGTGGGTCAAATTACAGCTCAAAGAGGCGGCGGAAGAAAAAAGAAAGAAGAAAAATAACTAGTCCTAAATGTCCCAATACTTTTGTCCAGTGATAGTCATAAGTGTCCCAATACTTTTGTCTACTTTTAGTCTGAAGTGTCCCAAGACTTTTGTCTAGTGTACCTACCTTGTCTGCATTGTGTGGGCACGTTGGTGCTTCCTGCTTTTGAGCAGCCATCTTAAAAAAAGAGCAGCGCAGCTGCATCAGTGCAGCGGGTCTTTGAAGGGTCATAAAATCAAAACCGGAGCAGGTATTAAAAAGCTGTTCTATACTTTTGTACACAAGGGTTTAATCTCTCTCCTGTGTTAGTTTGAAGCCTAAACGACAAACGCGCTCGGAGGAGATAGATTTTGAAGGAAGGTGACCGGTTTTTACAAAAATGTTGTTTTGAAGGGGGAATAGCAAACTTCCTATTGATTTTTGCCGGGGGTTGTCAATTTATGAAATGTAGGTCTAAGTGAGACCTACATAGAGGTTTTTGTTTCACGTCTCTCCGACCTTTCCAGTGGGAGTTACAGGCAGTTTTGTCATTTTTTTCTTCCGAGGAGCAGTTTTTTCTCCGTTTTATTAAAAAATTGCTCTAGAGCGCAATTTTTAAATTTGGGGTTAGGTTTTTTTATTAGATCGCCCTCGTGTGTGTTCAGTTCGGTGAGTTTTGAAGCATGTTAAGGGGGTCAAATTACAGCTCAAAGAGGCAAAAGTGACTGTTTTTAGTACATTTTTGTCTTGAAGGGGGAATTGCCAACTTCCTGTTGATTTTTGCCCGAGGAAATTAATGAATGAAAAGTAGGGCTAAGTGAGCCCTACATAGAGGTTTTTGTTTCATGTCTCTACAACATTCGTACTGGGAGTTATAAGCAGTTTTCTTTCTAGGGGTCGCTAGAGCGCAATTTTGAGTTTTGGGGTTCGCAGGTCCTGATGTGTGGGTCAAATATGGTGAGTTTTGAAGCATGTTAAGTGGGTCAAATTACAGCTCAAAGAGGCGGCGGAAGAAAAAAGAAAGAAGAAAAATAACTAGTCCTAAATGTCCCAATACTTTTGTCCAGTGATAGTCATAAGTGTCCCAATACTTTTGTCTACTTTTAGTCTGAAGTGTCCCAAGACTTTTGTCTAGTGTACCTACCTTGTCTGCATTGTGTGGGCATGTTGGTGCTTCCTGCTTTTGAGCAGCCATCTTAAAAAAAACAGCAGCGCAGCAGCATCAGTGCAGCGGGTCTTTGAAGGGTCATAAAATCAAAACCGGAGCAGGTATTAAAAAGCTGTTCTACACTTTTGTACACAAGGGTTCAATCTCTCTCCTGTGTTAGTTTGAAGCCTAAACGACAAACGCGCTCAGAGGAGATAGATTTTGAAGGAAGGTGACCGGTTTTTACAAAAATGTTGTTTTGAAGGGGGAATAGCAAACTTCCTGTTGATTTTTGCCAGGGGTTGTCAATTTATGAAATGTAGGTCTAAGTGAGACCTACATTGAGGTTTTTGTTTCATGTCTCTCCGACCTTTCCAGTGGGAGTTACAGGCAGTTTTGTCATTTTTTTCTTCCGAGGAGCAGTTTTTTTCTCCGTTTTATTAAAAAATTGCTCTAGAGCGCAATTTTTAAATTTGGGGTTAGGTTTTTTTATTAGATCGCCCTCGTGTGTGTTCAGGTCGGTGGGTTTTGAAGCATGTTAAGGGGGTCAAATTACAGCTCAAAGAGGCAAAAGTGACTGTTTTTAGTACATTTTTGTCTTGAAGGGGGAATTGCCAACTTCCTGTTGATTTTTGCCCGAGGAAATTAATTAATGAAAAGTAGGGCTAAGTAAGCCCTACATAGAGGTTTTTGTTTCATGTCTCTACAACATTCGTACTGGGAGTTATAAGCAGTTTTCTTTCTAGGGGGCGCTAGAGCGCAATTTTGAGTTTTGGGGTTCGCAGGTCCTGATGTGTGGGTCAAATATGGTGAGTTTTGAAGCATGTTAAGTGGGTCAAATTACAGCTCAAAGAGGCGGCGGAAGAAAAAAGAAAGAAGAAAAATAACTAGTCCTAAATGTCCCAATACTTTTGTCCAGTGATAGTCATAAGTGTCCCAATACTTTTGTCTACTTTTAGTCGGAAGTGTCCCAAGACTTTTGTCTAGTGTACCTACCTTGTCTGCATTGTGTGGGCATGTTGGTGCTTCCTGCTTTTGAGCAGCCATCTTAAAAAAAACAGCAGCGCAGCAGCATCAGTGCAGCGGGTCTTTGAAGGGTCATAAAATCAAAACCGGAGCAGGTATTAAAAAGCTGTTCAATCTCTCTCCTGTGTTAGTTTGAAGCCTAAACGACAAACGCGCTCAGAGGAGATAGATTTTGAAGGAAGGTGACCGGTTTTTACAAAAATGTTGTTTTGAAGGGGGAATAGCAAACTTCCTGTTGATTTTTGCTGGGGGTTGTCAATTTATGAAATGTAGGTCTAAGTGAGACCTACATTGAGGTTTGTGTTTCATGTCTCTCCGACCTTCCCAGTGGGAGTTACAGGCAGTTTTGTCATTTTTTTCTTCCGAGGAGCAGTTTTTTCTCCGTTTTATTGAAAAATTGCTCTAGAGCGCAATTTTTAAATTTGGGGTTAGGTTTTTTTATTAGATCGCCCTCGTGTGTGTTCAGTTCGGTGAGTTTTGAAGCATGTTAAGGGGGTCAAATTACAGCTCAAAGGGGCAAAAGTGACTGTTTTTAGTACAGTTTTGTCTTGAAGGGGGAATTGCCAACTTCCTGTTGATTTTTGCCCGAGGAAATTAATTAATGAAAAGTAGGGCTAAGTGAGCCCTACATAGAGGTTTTTGTTTCATGTCTCTACAACATTTGTACTGGGAGTTATAAGCAGTTTTCTTTCTAGGGGGCGCTAGAGCGCAATTTTGAGTTTTGGGGTTCGCAGGTCCTGATGTGTGGGTCAAATATGGTGAGTTTTGAAGCATGTTAAGTGGGTCAAATTACAGCTCAAAGAGGCGGCGGAAGAAAAAAGAAAGAAGAAAAATAACTAGTCCTAAATGTCCCAATACTTTTGTCCAGTGATAGTCATAAGTGTCCCAATACTTTTGTCTACTTTTAGTCTGAAGTGTCCCAAGACTTTTGTCTAGTGTACCTACCTTGTCTGCATTGTGTGGGCATGTTGGTGCTTCCTGCTTTTGAGCAGCCATCTTAAAAAAAACAGCAGCGCAGCAGCATCAGTGCAGCGGGTCTTTGAAGGGTCATAAAATCAAAACCGGAGCAGGTATTAAAAAGCTGTTCAATCTCTCTCCTGTGTTAGTTTGAAGCCTAAACGACAAACGCGCTCAGAGGAGATAGATTTTGAAGGAAGGTGACCGGTTTTTACAAAAATGTTGTTTTGAAGGGGGAATAGCAAACTTCCTGTTGATTTTTGCCGGGGGTTGTCAATTTATGAAATGTAGGTCTAAGTGAGACCTACATAGAGGTTTTTGTTTCATGTCTCTCCGACCTTTCCAGTGGGAGTTACAGGCAGTTTTGTCATTTTTTTCTTCCGAGGAGCAGTTTTTTTCTCCGTTTTATTAAAAAATTGCTCTAGAGCGCAATTTTTAAATTTGGGGTTAGGTATTTTTATTAGATCGCCCTCGTGTGTGTTCAGTTCGGTGAGTTTTGAAGCATGTTAAGGGGGTCAAATTACAGCTCAAAGAGGCAAAAGTGACTGTTTTTAGTACATTTTTGTCTTGAAGGGGGAATTGCCAACTTCCTGTTGATTTTTGCCCGAGGAAATTAATTAATGAAAAGTAGGGCTAAGTGAGCCCTACATAGAGGTTTTTGTTTCATGTCTCTACAACATTCGTACTGGGAGTTATAAGCGGTTTTCTTTCTAGGGGGCGCTAGAGCGCAATTTTGAGTTTTGGGGTTCGCAGGTCCTGATGTGTGGGTCAAATATGGTGAGTTTTGAAGCATGTTAAGTGGGTCAAATTACAGCTCAAAGAGGCGGCGGAAGAAAAAAGAAAGAAGAAAAATAACTAGTCCTAAATGTCCCAATACTTTTGTCCAGTGATAGTCATAAGTGTCCCAATACTTTTGTCTACTTGTAGTCTGAAGTGTCCCAAGACTTTTGTCTAGTGTACCTACCTTGTCTGCATTGTGTGGGCATGTTGGTGCTTCCTGCTTTTGAGCAGCCATCTTAAAAAAAAACAGCAGCGCAGCAGCATCAGTGCAGCGGGTCTTTGAAGGGTCATAAAATCAAAACCGGAGCAGGTATTAAAAAGCTGTTCTATACTTTTGTACACAAGGGTTCAATCTCTCTCCTGTGTTAGTTTGAAGCCTAAACGACAAACGCGCTCAGAGGAGATAGATTTTGAAGGAAGGTGACCGGTTTTTACAAAGATGTTGTTTTGAAGGGGGAATAGCAAACTTCCTGTTGATTTTTGCTGGGGGTTGTCAATTTATGAAATGTAGGTCTAAGTGAGACCTACATTGAGGTTTTTGTTTCATGTCTCTCCGAGGCAGTTTTGTCATTTTTTTCTTCCGAGGAGCAGTTTTTTCTCCGTTTTATTAAAAAATTGCTCTAGAGCGCAATTTTTAAATTTGGGGTTAGGTTTTTTTATTAGATCGCAATTTCTGCTAGTCCTGATGTGTGTGTTCAGTTCGGTGAGTTTTGAAGCATGTTAAGGGGGTCAAATTACAGCTCAAAGAGGCAAAAGTGACTGTTTTTAGTACATTTTTGTCTTGAAGGGGGAATTGCCAACTTCCTGTTGATTTTTGCCCGAGGAAATTAATTAATGAAAAGTAGGGCTAAGTGTGCCCTACATAGAGGTTTTTGTTTCATGTCTCTACAACTTTCGTACTGGGAGTTATAAGCAGTTTTCTTTCTAGGGGGCGCTAGAGCGCAATTTTGAGTTTTGGGGTTCGCAGGTCCTGATGTGTGGGTCAAATATGGTGAGTTTTGAAGCATGTTAAGTGGGTCAAATTAGTGCTCAAAGAGGCGGCGGAAGAAAAAAGAAAGAAGAAAAATAACTAGTCCTAAATGTCCCAATACTTTTGTCCAGTGCTAGTCCTAAGTGTCCCAATACTTTTGTCTACTTTTAGTCTGAAGTGTCCCAAGACTTTTGTCTAGTGTACCTACCTTGTCTGCATTGTGTGGGCATGTTGGTGCTTCCTGCTTTTGAGCAGCCATCTTAAAAAAAACAGCAGCGCAGCAGCATCAGTGCAGCGGGTCTTTGAAGGGTCATAAAATCAAAACCGGAGCAGGTATTAAAAAGCTGTTCTATACTTTTGTACACAAGTGTTTAATCTCTCTCCTGTGTTAGTTTGAAGCCTAAACGACAAACGCGCTCAGAGGAGATAGATTTTGAAGGAAGGTGACCGGTTTTTACAAAAATGTTGTTTTGAAGGGGGAATGGCAAACTTCCTGTTGATTTTTGCTGGGGGTTGTCAATTTATGAAATGTAGGTCTAAGTGAGACCTACACAGAGGTTTTTGTTTCATGTCTCTCCGACCTTCCCAGTGGGAGTTACAGGCAGTTTTGTCATTTTTTTCTTCCGAGGAGCAGTTTTTTCTCCGTTTTATTAAAAAATTGCTCTAGAGCGCAATTTTTAAATTTGGGGTTAGGTTTTTTTATTAGATCGCCCTCGTGTGTGTTCAGTTCGGTGAGTTTTGAAGCATGTTAAGGGGGTCAAATTACAGCTCAAAGAGGCAAAAGTGACTGTTTTTAGTACATTTTTGTCTTGAAGGGGGAATTGCCAACTTCCTGTTGATTTTTGCCCGAGGAAATTAATTAATGAAAAGTAGGGCTAAGTGAGCCCTACATAGAGGTTTTTGTTTCATGTCTCTACAACATTCGTACTGGGAGTTAGAAGCAGTTTTCTTTCTAAGGGGCGCTAGAGCGCAATTTTGAGTTTTGGGGTTCGCAGGTCCTGATGTGTGGGTCAAATATGGTGAGTTTTGAAGCATGTTAAGTGGGTCAAATTACAGCTCAAAGAGGCGGCGGAAGAAAAAAGAAAGAAGAAAAATAACTAGTCCTAAATGTCCCAATACTTTTGTCCAGTGATAGTCATAAGTGTCCCAATACTTTTGTCTACATTTAGTCTGAAGTGTCCCAAGACTTTTGTCTAGTGTACCTACCTTGTCTGCATTGTGTGGGCACGTTGGTGCTTCCTGCTTTTGAGCAACCATCTTAAAAAAAAACAGCAGCGCAGCAGCATCAGTGCAGCGGGTCTTTGAAGGGTCATAAAATCAAAACCGGAGCAGGTATTAAAAAGCTGTTCAATCTCTCTCCTGTGTTAGTTTGAAGCCTAAACGACAAACGCGCTCAGAGGAGATAGATTTTGAAGGAAGGTGACCGGTTTTTACAAAAATGTTGTTTTGAAGGGGGAATAGCAAACTTCCTGTTGATTTTTGCCGGGGGTTGTCAATTTATGAAATGTAGGTCTAAGTGAGACCTACATTGAGGTTTTTGTTTCATGTCTCTCCGACCTTCCCAGTGGGAGTTACAGGCAGTTTTGTCATTTTGTTCTTCCGAGGAGCAGTTTTTTCTCCGTTTTATTAAAAAATTGCTCTAGAGCGCAATTTTTAAATTTGGGGTTAGGTTTTTTTATTAGATCGCCCTCGTGTGTGTTCAGTTCGGTGAGTTTTGAAGCATGTTAAGGGGGTCAAATTACAGCTCAAAGAGGCAAAAGTGACTGTTTTTAGTACATTTTTGTCTTGAAGGGGGAATTGCCAACTTCCTGTTGATTTTTGCCCGAGGAAATTAATTAATGAAAAGTAGGGCTAAGTGAGCCCTACATAGAGGTTTTTGTTTCATGTCTCTACAACTTTCGTACTGGGAGTTATAAGCAGTTTTCTTTTTAGGGGGCACTAGAGCGCAATTTTGAGTTTTGGGGTTCGCAGGTCCTGATGTGTGGGTCAAATATGGTGAGTTTTGAAGCATGTTAAGTGGGTCAAATTAGTGCTCAAAGAGGCGGCGGAAGAATAATAAAACCTTAGAAAAACAATAGGTCCTTATGTCCCATTGCAAAAGGACTCCCGTTGGGGTTCCTTTTACAATGGGCCATGCGGGCCCTAATAATATATACATACTATGCACATATAAAAAAAGCTTAGTTGGAATTTCACAAGTAAAAACTTCCAAAAAGCAGTGAAGTTGTCACGTTGTGTAAATGGTCAATAAAAAGAGAATACAACAAATCCTTTTCAACTTATATTCAATTGAATAGACTGCAAAGACAAGATATTTCATGTTCACACTGAGAAACTTTGCAAATAATCATGAACTTAGAATTTAATGGCAGCAACACATTGCAAAAAAAAGGCATTTTTACCACTGTGTTACATGGCCTTTCCTTTTAACAACACTCAGTAAAGGTTTGGGAACTGAGGAGACACATTTTTGAAGTGGAATTCTTTCCCATTCTTGCTTGATGTACAGCTTAAGTTGTTCCTTCTCATATTTTAGCCTTCATATTGCACCACACAATGTCTGGACTACAGGCAGGCCAGTCTAGTACCCGCACTCTTTTACTATGAATGATGGCATCGTCTTGCTGAAATAAGCAGGGGCGTCCAAGACAACGTTGCTCGGATGGCAACATATGTCGCTCCAAAAGCTGTATGTACCTTTCAGCATTAATGGTGCCTTCACAGATGTGTAAGTTACCCATGTCTTGGGCACTAATACACCCCTGTACCATCACACATGCTGCCTTTTACACTTTGTGCCTAGAACAGTCCGGATGGTTCTTTTCCTCCGTCCAAAAAAAATTTGAAATGTGGACTCGTCAGACCACGGAACACTTTTCCACTTTGCATCAGTCCATCTTAGATGAGCTCGGGCCCCAGCGAAGCCGGCGGCATTTCTGGGTGTTGTTGATAAATGGCTTTTGGCTTTGCATAGTAGAGTTTTAACTTGCACTTACAGATGTAGCGACCAACTGTAGTTACTGACAGTGGTTTTCCGAAGTGTTCCTGAGCCCCATGTGGTGATATCCTTTACACACTGATATCGCTTTTTGATGCAGTACCGCCTGAGGGATCCAAGGTGCGTAATATCATGGCTTACGTGCAGTGATTTCTCCAGATTCTCTGAACCTTTTGATGATATTACGGAGCGTAGATGGTGAAATACCTAAATTCCTTGTTGAGAAATGTTGTTCTTAAACAATTTTCTCAGGCATTTGTTGACAAAGTGGTGACCCTCGCCCTGTCCTTGTTTGTGAACGACTGAGCATTTCATGGAAGCTGCTTTTATACCCAATCATGGCACCCACCTGTTCCCAATTAGCCTGTTCACCTGTGGGATGTTCCAAATAAGTCTTTGATGAGCATTCCTCAACTTTCTCACTCTTTTTTGCCACTTGTGCCAGCTTTTTTGAAATAGCTTCCAGGCATCAAATTCCAAATGAGCAAATATTTGCAAAAAATAGCAAAAAATTACCAGTTCTAACATGAAATATCTTGTCTTTGCAGTCTATTCAATTGAATATAAGTTGAAAAGGATTTGTTGTATTCTCTTTTTATTGACCATTTACACAACGTGACAACTTCACTGCTTTTGGGGTTTGTAGAATTTTGGCAGTGTTATAATAAAAGTTGTAATTTTACTCAAAACAAGTCAAAATTTTACAAGAAAAACGGAGCATTTGTGCAATGTTACGATAAAAGTTGTAATTTTACTCAATAACAGTCGCAGTTTTACAAGAAAAGCTTAACATTTTGGCAATTTTATGAAAATAGTCGTAATTTCACTCGACAAAAGTCACAATTTTAGAAGAGAACATTAAAAGGTCTGCAATATTATAATAATAATCTGAATTGTATTTGGCAAAATTATGACAAAAGTCATGATTTTACTAAAAAAAAAAAAATCACTATTTTACAAGAACAACAAAAACATTGGCAATATTGTGATAAAAGTCAGAATTTTATATGACAAATCTCACCATTTTGCATGAAAAAGTAATAATTTTACGTTAAAAAAAGGAATAATTTTACGAGAAAATATTGCACTATTACAGAAACAGAAACAATTTGAGAAATTGTTCCGAATTATATGAGAAAAAAGTCGACACATTGTGAGAAAAATACTTTTTTATTTGTGTTATTTTTTTGTTTGTAATTGGTTTTTAATCTTCATTATTTACTTCAAGTTATTACAGTATGTCTCCATATACATATTTATTTATTTTTTTAAATTAATTTCTTACACACACTTGTTATTTCATATGTTGGCCAGAGGGCGAGCACTTCACATTTTTATACACACTTGTTATTTCATATGTTGACCAGAGGGGGATAACTTCAAATTGTTACACACACTTGTTATTTTATATGTTGGCCAGAGGGCGAGCACTTCACATTTTTATACACACTTGTTATTTCATATGTTGACCAGAGGGGGATAACTTCAAATTGTTACACACACTTGTTATTTCATATGTTGACCAGAGGGGGGTAACTTCAAATTGTTACACACACTTGTTCTTACATATGTTGACCAGAGGGGGACAGCTTCAAATTGTTACACACACTTGTTATTTCATATGTTGACCAGAGGGGGATAACTTCAAATTGTTACACACACTTGTTATTACATATGTTGACCAGAGGGGGACAGATTCAAATTGTTACACACACTTGTTATTTCATATGTTGACCAGGGGAGGAGCACTTCAAATGTTTACACACACTTGTTATTTCATATGTTGACCAGAGGGGGAGCACTTCAAATTGTTACACACACTTGTTATTTTATATGTTGGCCAGAGGGCGAGCACTTCACATTTTTATACACACTTGTTATTTCATATGTTGACCAGAGGGGGATAACTTCAAATTGTTACACACACTTGTTATTTCATATGTTGACCAGAAGGGGGAGCACTTCAATTTCTTACACACACTAGTTATTTCATATGTTGACCAGAGGGGGGTAACTTCAAATTGTTATACACACCTGTTATTTCATATGTTGACCAGAGGGGGGTAACTTCAAATTGTTACACACACTTGTTATTACATATGTTGACCAGAGGGGGACAGATTCAAATTGTTACACACACTTGTTATTTCATATGTTGACCAGGGGAGGAGCACTTCAAATGTTTACACACACTTGTTATTTCATATGTTGACCAGAGGGGGAGCACTTCAAATTGTTACACACACTTGTTATTTTATATGTTGGCCAGAGGGCGAGCACTTCACATTTTTATACACACTTGTTATTTCATATGTTGACCAGAGGGGGATAACTTCAAATTGTTACACACACTTGTTATTTCATATGTTGACCAGAAGGGGGAGCACTTCAATTTCTTACACACACTAGTTATTTCATATGTTGACCAGAGGGGGATAACTTCAAATTGTTACACACACTTGTTATTTCATATGTTGACCAGAGGGGGTAACTTCAAATTGTTACACACACTTGCTATTACATATGTTGACCAGAGGGGGATAGATTCAAATTGTTACACACACTTGTTATTTCATATGTTGACCAGGGGAGGAGCACTTCAAATGTTTACACACACTTGTTATTTCATATGTTGACCAGAGGGGGAGCACTTCAAATTGTTACACACACTTGTTATTTTATATGTTGGCCAGAGGGCGAGCACTTCACATTTTTATACACACTTGTTATTTCATATGTTGACCAGAGGGGGACAACTTCAAATTGTTACACACACTTGTTATTTCATATGTTGACCAGAAGGGGGAGCACTTCAATTTCTTACACACACTAGTTATTTCATATGTTGACCAGAGGGGGGTAACTTCAAATTGTTATACACACCTGTTATTTCATATGTTGACCAGAGGGGGGTAACTTCAAATTGTTACACACACTTGTTATTACATATGTTGACCAGAGGGGGACAGATTCAAATTGTTACACACACTTGTTATTTCATATGTTGACCAGGGGAGGAGCACTTTAAATGTTTACACACACTGGTTATTTCATATGTTGACCAGAGGGGGAGCACTTCAATTTCTTACACACACTTGTTATTTCATATGTTGACCAGAGGGGGAGCACTTAAATTTCTTACACACACTTGTTATTTCATATGTTGACCAGAGGGGGATAACTTCAAATTGTTACACACACTTGTTATTTCATATGTTGACCAGAAGGGGGAGCACTTCAATTTCTTACACACACTAGTTATTTCATATGTTGACCAGAGGGGGGTAACTTCAAATTGTTATACACACTTGTTATTTCATATGTTGACCAGAGGGGGTAACTTCAAATTGTTACATCCATCCATCCACTTTCTACCGCTTATTCCCTTTGGGGTCGCGGGGGGCGCTGGAGCCTATCTCAGCTACAATCGGGCGGGAGGCGGGGTACACCCTGGACAAGTCGCCACCTCATCGCAGGGCCCAAATTGTTACACACACTTGTTATTTCATATGTTGACCAGAGGGGGATAACTTCAAATTGTTACACACACTTGTTATTTCATATGTTGACCAGAGGGGGGATAACTTCAAATTGTTACACACACTTGTTCTTTCATATGTTGACCAGAGGGGGAGCACTTCAATTTCTTACACACACTTGTTATTTCATATGTTGACCAGAGGGGGATAGCTTCAAATTGTTTCACACACTTGTTATTTCATATGTTGACCAGAGGGGGAGCACTTCAATTTCTTACACACACTTGTTATTTTATATGTTGACCAGAGGGGGGTAACTTCAAATTGTTGCACACACTTGTTATTTCATATGTTGACCAGAGGGGGGTAACTTCAAATTGTTACCCACACCTGTTATTTCATATGTTGACCAGGGGGGAGCACTTCAAATGTTTACACACACTTGTTATTTCATATGTTGACCAGAGGGGGAGCACTTAAATTTCTTACACACACTTGTTATTTCATATGTTGACCAGAGGGGGGTAACTTCAAATTGTTACACACACTTGTTATTT
>NC_084586.2:18717500-18722500 GCF_033978685.3 Nerophis lumbriciformis | reverse complement strand
ATATATATATATATGTGTATATAAACTTCAGTATATATACTATATATATATATATATATATATATATATATTTATATATTTATATATTTATATATGTGTGTATATATATATATATATATGTGTGTATATATATATATATATATATATATATATATATATATATATATATATATATATATATATGAACTTCAGTATGCATCAAGTACCAAAATATATGACTCAGAGGTGTATATCTGTAAAATGTATGTAAAAAAAAAAAAAAAAGCTAGCATGCAGATGTTAGCATGCTATAGTAAAAAAATAAAAAAAATAAAAATAAAAAAAATAAAAAAATAAAATATATATATATATGAACTTCAGTATGCATCAAGTACCAAAATATATGACTGAGGTGTATTCCTGCAAAATTAGCTAAACAATGTCAACATTTGTCTAAAAAAAATACCTGCAAAATCAGCAAAAAGCTAACATGCTAATATTATTAGCATATTAGCCACTGTTTTAAAAACACATTGGCACATCAGGATTAAACATGCTCGATTGTGTACTCAAAATGTATTAAAAAAGGTAAACAAATGAAACTGCCAATTTGAAGCTAGCTCTAATGCTAAAGGACGTAGCCTGGCTAACAGTTGAAAATCAATAGAGTTCTTGATTAATAATTCATGGCTGAGGCTGCTGAGGCCAGCATTGTCTGTGGTGTATTTAAACAGGAAGTAGTGTGGGGATGATTGTTTACGTCATGTGACCATTTGATCAAGACCCAGACCCAAGCCAACGATCCCAGACCACATGACAACCTACCCCAGTGAAATTCAGGTCTAGACCTCAGACTTCTTCCAGTGAACACAAATATGGAATTGATATCAGACCCAAGACTTCAGGATCAATAATATCCATCCACCCAGATCTTTGCTAAATGTTTGCAATAGCACACCTGCAAACTGTGCCACTTTTGGAATACTTGGACTATCTCAACCTACACTCAAGAGTCCAGAGTCCAAAGTACTTGTGGTATCGTTTGTGTTTTTCTTTGGCTTTTATTGTGAAATGTCTTGTCGACAACCAGCAGTCACTAGATAGTAGTAGTACTATAAGTAATAGTAGTGGCACAGTAGTAGTAGTTGTGGTACAGTAGTAGTAATTGTGGTAGTAGTACTATAAGTAATAGTAGTGGTACAGTAGTAGTACAAACCCCGTTTCCATATGAGTTGGGAAATTGTGTTAGATGTACCGTATTTTCCGCACTATTAGCCGCACCTAAAAACCACAAATTTACTCAAAAGCTGACAGTGCGGCTTTTAACCCGGCGCGCTTTATATATGGATTAATATTAAGATTCATTTTCATAAAGTTTCGGTCTCGCAACTACGGTAAACAGCCGCCATCTTTTTTCCCCGTAGAAGAGGAAGTGCTTCTTCTTCTACGCAAGCAACCGCCAAGGTAAGCACCCGCCCCCATAGAACAGGAAGCGCTTCTTCTTCTACTGTAAGCAACCACCCGCCCGCGTAGAAGAAGAAAAAGCGCGCGGATATTACCGTACGTTTCATTTCCTTTGTGTGTTTACATCTGTAAAGACCACAAAATGGCTCCTACTAAGCGACAGGGATCCGGTTCATGAAAAGACGCAATCTCTCCATCCGCACACGGATTACTATTTCACAGCAACTGCCTAAAGACTTTCAAGAAAAGCTGGCTACTTTCCGTGCATATTGTAAAAACAAGATAGCTGAAAAAAAGATCCGGCCAGAGAACATTATCAACATGGACGAGGTTCTACTGACTTTTGATATTCCTGTGAACCGCACTGTGGATACAACGGGAGCACGTACGGTGAATATTCGCACCACAGGGAATGAGAAGTCATCCTTCACTGTGGTTCTAGCTTGCCATGCTAATGGCCAGAAACTTCCACCCATGGTGATATTCAAAAGGAAGACCTTGCCAAAAGAGACCTTTCCAGCCGGCGTCATCATAAAAGCTAACTCGAAGGGATGGATGAAGAAAAGATGAGCGAGTGGTTAAGGTAAGTTTAAGTTTACGCGAAGAGGCCGGGTGGCTTTTTTCACGCAGCTCCGTCCATGTTGATATACGACTCCATGCGCGCCCACATCACGCTGGTTTTTAATATATTATTAAAGTTTGACTGACCTATCTGACTGTTTTTTTGACATTCCTTTAGCGCAGTTAGATGCGGCTTATAACACGGGGCGGCTTATAGGTGGACAAAGTTTTGAAATATGCCGTTCATTGAAGGCGCGGCTTATAACCCAGGGCGCCTTATGGTGCGGAAAATACGGTAAATATAAACGGAATACAATGATTCGCAAATCCTTTTCAACCCATATTCAGTTGAATATGCTACAAAGACAACATATTTGATGTTCAAACTGATAAACGTCATTAACTTTAGAATTTAATGCCAGCAACACGTGCCAAAGAAGTTGGGAAAGGTGGCAATAAATACTGATAAAGTTGAGGAATGCTCATCAAACACTTATTTGGAACATCCCACAGGTGTGCAGGCTAATTGGGAACAGGTGGGTGCCATGATTGGGTATAAAAACAGCTTCCCAAAAAAATGCTCAGTCTTTCACAAGAAAGGATGGGGCGAGGTACACCCCTTTGTCCACAACTGCGTGAGCAAATAGTCGAACAGTTTAAGAACAACGTTTCTCAAAGTGCAATTGCAAGAAATTTAGGGATTTCAACATCTACGGTCCATAATATCATCAAAAGGTTCAGAGAATCTGGAGAAATCACTCCACGTAAGCGGCATGGCCGGAAACCAACATTGAATGACCGTGACCTTCCATCCCTCAGACGGCACTGTATCAAAAACCGACATCAATCTTTAAAGGATATCACCACATGGGCTCAGGAATACTTCAGAAAACCACTGTCACTAAATACAGTTGGTCGCTACATCTGTAAGTGCAAGTTAAAGCTCTACTATGCAAAGCGAAAGCCATTTATCAACAACACCCAGAAACGCCGCCGGCTTCTCTGGGCCCGAGATCATCTAAGATGGACTCATGCAAAGTGGAAAAGTGTTCTGTGGTCTGACGAGTCCACATTTCAAATTGTTTTTGGAAATATTCGACATTGTGTCATCCGGACCAAAGGGGAAGTGAACCATCCAGACTGTTATCGACGCAAAGTGTAAAAGGCAGCATGTGTGATGGTATGGGGGTGCATTAGTGCCCAAGACATGGGTAACTTACACATCTGTGAAGGCACCATTAATGCTGAAAGGTACATACAGGTTTTGGAACAACATATGCTGCCTTCTAAGCGTTGTCTCTTTCATGGACGCCCCTGCTTATTTCAGCAAAGCCACATTCAGCACGTGTTACAACAGCGTGGCTTGGTAAAAAAAAAAAAAGAGTGCGTGTACTTTCCTGGCCCGCCTGCAGTCCAGACCTGTCTCCCATCGAAAATGTGTGGCGCATTATGAAGCGTAAAATACGACAGCGGAGACCCCCGGACTGTTGAACGACTGAAGCTCTACATAAAACAAGAATGGGAAAGAATTCCACTTTCAAAGCTTCAACAATTAGTTTCCTCAGTTCCCAATCGTTTATTGAGTGTTGTTAAAAGAAAAGGTGATGTAACACAGTGGTGAACATGCCCTTTCCCAACTACTTTGGCACGTGTTGCAGCCATGAAATTCTAAGTTAATTATTATTTGCAAAAAAAAAAATAAAGTTTATGAGTTTGAACATCAAATATCTTGTCTTTGTAGTGCATTCAATTGAATATGGGTTGAAAAGGATTTGCAAATAATTGTATTCCGGACATGGGAGGAGTTTGGGGAAGCCATGGAAAACGACTTCCGGACGGCTTCGAAGCGATTCTGGACCACCATGCGCCGCCTCAGGAAGGGGAAGCAGTGCACTACCAACACCGTGTATGGTGCGGATGGTGTTCTGCTGACCTCGACTGCGGAAGTTGTGGATCGGTGGAGGGAATACTTCGAAGACCTCCTCAATCCCACCAACACGTCTTCCTATGAGGAAGCAGTGCCTGGGGAATCTGTGGTGGGCTCTCCTATTTCTGGGGCTGAGGTTGCTGAGGTAGTTAAAAAGCTCCTCGGTGGCAAGGCCCCGGGGGTGGATGAGATCCGCCCGGAGTTCCTTAAGGCTCTGGATGCTGTAGGGCTGTCTTGGTTGACAAGACTCTGCAGCATCGCGTGGACATCGGGGGCAGTACCTCTGGATTGGCAGACCGGGGTGGTGGTTCCTCTCTTTAAAAAGGGGAACCGGAGGGTGTGTTCTAACTATCGTGGGATCACACTCCTCAGCCTTCCCGGTAAGGTCTATTCAGGTGTACTGGAGAGGAGGCTACGCCGGATAGTCGAACCTCGGATTCAGGTGGAACAGTGTGGTTTTCGTCCTGGTCGTGGAACTGTGGACCAGCTCTATACTCTCGGCAGGGTCCTTGAGGGTGCATGGGAGTTTGCCCAACCAGTCTACATGTGCTTTGTGGACTTGGAGAAGGCATTCGACCGTGTCCCTCGGGAAGTCCTGTGGGGAGTGCTCAGAGAATATGGGGTTTCGGACTGTCTGATTGTGGCGGTCCGCTCCCTGTATGATCAGTGTCAGAGCTTGGTTCGCATTGCCGGCAGTAAGTCGGACACGTTTCCGGTGAGGGTTGGACTCCGCCAAGGCTGCCCTTTGTCACCCATTCTGTTCATAACTTTTATGGACAGAATTTCTAGGCGCAGTCAAGGCGTTGAGGGGATTCGGTTTGGTGGCTGCAGGATTAGGTCTCTGCTTTTTGCAGATGATGTGGTCCTGATGGCTTCATCTAGCCAGGATCTTCAGCTCTCACTGGATCGGTTCGCAGCTGAGTGTGAAGCGACTGGGATGAGAATCAGCACCTCCAAGTCCGAGTCCATGGTTCTCGCCCGGAAAAGGGTGGAGTGCCATCTCCGGGTTGGGGAGGAGATCTTGCCCCAAGTGGAGGAGTTCAAGTACCTCGGAGTCTTGTTCACGAGT
>NC_084586.2:18657500-18712500 GCF_033978685.3 Nerophis lumbriciformis | reverse complement strand
AATAGTAGTGGTAATAATAATAGTATTATTATTACTATAATTATTATTGATATACTTATAATAGTAGTAATAATATTGATATTATTCCTGTTATTGTTATTATTATTATTATTAATAATATAATACTTATATTATTGTTATAATATAATTATTATTGATATAGTTATAATAGTAGTGGTAATAATAATATTATTATTCTTACTATAATTATTATTGATATACTTATAATAGTAGTATTAATATTGATATTATTGATGTTATTGTTATTATTATTATCATTATTATTAATAATATAATACTTATATTATTGTTATAATAAATTATTAGTGTTAATATAATTATTGATACCGTTATATTAATAATTGTATTATTAATATATTAATATTATTGTTATTATTATTATTATTAATATGTTAATGATATAAATGTTATAATATTAATATTATTACTATAATAATTATTTATATGGTTATAATAATAGTAGTATTAATAATTATATTATTTGTATTAATATAATAATGATATTATTGTTAGAATATGTTATCGTGTAAATCAAAAAACGAAATATCAGGCAGATGAAAAATAATAAACTGAAACATTATGGTTTAGAACTGCATAAATGTGAGCCATTCACACAAAAATAATAATAGTATTGATACTAATATATTTTTTTAAACATATTACTAATGAAAAAATACTTCTAATAATAGTCAGAATTAAGGTACCGGTGGTGAGGGTTGTCCCGGCAGAGTTCCACGTTGGGCCTGCGGGTTCTCTCCTCCAGCCGTGTGTGGGCCACCTTCAGAGGGTTCACTTTGTCCCTCAGAGCTTTCTTCAGAGACTCCGTGAGCATCTCTGTCTGGAAGATCTCCTGCTGGGTCTACTCAGGACAACAATAAGAAGAAATAAGAGACCACCAACTTCCAGTCAGTCCGCTGATCTCATAATAATCTAAAAGTGACTTCTTTCCAAATACAAACTATGAATAGACACTTCTTATATTTTCACAAGCATTCACATTATTCCACCATTCCGACATCAGTGTGTAAAGGATATCACCACGTGGGCTCAGGAACACTTCAGAAAAGCCACTGTCAGTAGCTACAGTTGGTCGCTACATCTGTAAGTGAAAGTCAAAGCCATTTATCAACAACACCCAGAAACGCCGCCGGCTTCGCTGTGCCACGTGCTCATCTACAAGCCCAAAACCAGTGAAGTTGGCACGTTGTGTAAATAAAAAGAGAATACAACAAATCCTTTTCAACTTATATTCAATTGAATAGACCGCAAAGACAAGATATTTCATGTTCACACTGAGAAACTCAGATATTTTTTTTTTGCATTAACTTAGAACTTAATGGCAGCAACACATTGCAACCAATTTGTCACAGGGGGCATTTTTACCACTGTGTTACATGGACTTTCCTTTTGGGAACTTAAGTGGAATTATTTCCCATTCTTGCTTGATGTACAGCTTAAGTTGTTCAACAGTCTTCCTTCTCATATTTTAGCCTTCATATTGCGCCACACATTTTCAATGGTCTGGACTACAGGCAGGCCAGTCTAGTACCCGCACTCATTTACTATGAAGCCACGCTGTTGTAACACGTGGCTTGGCATTGTCTTGCTGAAATAAGCAGGGGCGTCCACGATAACGTTAACATATGTTGCTCCAAAAGCTGTATGTACCTTTCAGCATTAATGGTGCCTTCACAGATGTGTAAGTTACCCATGCATTGGGCACTAATACACCCCTATACCATCACACATGCTGCCTTTTACACTTTGACCCTAGAACAGTCCGTATGATTCTTTTCCTCTTTGACGTCCACAGTTTCCAAAAACAATTTGAAATGTGGACTTGTCAGACCACAGAAGACTTTTCCACTTTGTATCAGTCCATCTTAGATGAGCTCGGGCCCAGCGAAGCCGGCGGAGTTTCCGGGTGTTGTTGATAAATGGCTGTGGCTTCGCATAGTAGAGTTTTAACTTGCACTTACAGATGCAGCGACCGATTGTAGTTACTGACAGTGGTTTTCCGAAGTGTTCCTGAGCCCATGTGGTGATATCCTTTACACACTGATGTGGCTTTTTGATGCCGTACCGCCTGAGGGATCCAAGGTGCGTAATATCATGGCTTACGTGCAGTGATTTCTCCAGATTCTTTGAACCTTTTGATGATATTACGGAGCGTAGATGGTGAAATCCCTAAATTCCTTGCAATAGCTGGTTGAGAAATGTTGTTTTTAAACAATTTGCTCAGGCATTTGTTGACAAAGTGGTGACCCTCGCCCCGTCCTTGTTTGTGAATGACTGAGCATTTCATGGAAGCTGCTTTTATACCCAATCATGGCACCCACCTGTTCCCAATTAGCCTGATCACCTGTGGGTTGTTCCACTATCGTGTGATACACAGAGGTGGGTAGTAACGCGCTACATTTACTCCGTTACATCTACTTGAGTAACTTTTGGGATAAATTGTACTTCTAAGAGTAGTTTTAATGCAACATACTTTTACTTTTACTTGAGTATATTTATAGAGAAGAAACGCTACTTTTACTCCGCTACTTTTATCTACATTCAGCTCGCTACTCGCTACAAATTTTTATCCATCTGTTAATGCACGCTTTGTTTGTTTTGGTCTGTCAGACAGACCTTCATAGTGCCTGCGTTTCAACAAATACAGTCACTGGTGACGTTCACTCCGTTCCACCAATCAGATGCAGTCACTGGTGACGTTGGACCAATCAAACAGAGCCAGGCTGACTTAAACAAGTTGAAAAACTTATTGGGGTGTTACCATTTAGTGGTCAATTGTACGGAATATGTACTGTACTGTGCAATCTACTAATAAAAGTTCCAATCAATCAATCAAAAGTCTGAAGGAAAAAAGACCCTTTTTTATTTCAACCGTACATCCCGTCAAAAGCCTAAAGACTGACTGCACAGTTCCTGTCTTCACAATAAAAGTGCCGCTCCATCGCGCCTGCGCTTTCAAAATAAGAGTCTCCGAAAGCCAGCGCAAACAAGCTAGCAAGCTACGGAGTTTGCCGCCAATGTATTTCTTGTAAAGTGTATAAAAACGAATATGGAAGCTGGACAAATAAGATGCCAAAAACCAACCACTTTCATGTGGTATTAGACAGAAAGGAGGAACTTTTTTTCTCCTCCATTTGAAAACGTGGACGTTATCATCACTACTGTCTGATTACAATCAATGCAAGTCATCAGAATCAGGTAATACACCAACTTATATTCTTGTTTTCATGAAAGAAAGGAATCTATATGTGTTAAACATGCATGTATATTCATTGAAACACCTTTAACATGTAAACAAAAACGGCAAAATAAATAAATATAAATTATATACTGTATATATATATGTGTATATATATATATATATATATATATATATATATATATATATATATATATATATATATATATATATATATAAATGTGTGTATATATATATATGTGTGTATACATATATATATATATATATATATATATATATATATATATATATATATATATATATATATATATATATATGTGTGTGTATATATATATATATATATATATGTGTATATATATATATATATATATATATATATATATATATATATATATATATATATATATATATATATATATATATATATATATATGTGTGTATATATATATATATATATATATATATATATATGTATGTGTGGGGGGAAAAAATCACAAGACTACTTCATCTCTACAGGCCTGTTTCATGAGGGGTTCCCTCAATCATCAGGAGATTTTAATGGGAGCATTCACATACCATGGTTTATATAGGGCACAGAGTGGGTGGGTACAGGCTGGCGTAGGGGCGTGGTGATTGGCTCATGTGTTACCTAGGAGGTGTTTCCGTCTGTGGCGGCATGCTGATACAATTTCGCTGCGCTTGTTGAGGGATGACAGGTCTGGACGGTATATAATAAACAGTTTCTCTTTCAAGCATAGGTTGCATCTTTTATTACCACTATTGTAAGGTGTGCTGGATGCAAGAATTTGCCATGTTATTGAATATTCAACATTATTGTCTTTGAGGTCCTAAATGTGTTTGCTGAGTTCTGTGGTGTTCCGCAGGTTTTGGTTCCTGAAAGAAGCCTTGTGATTGTTCCATCTGGTTTTAAACTCTCCCTCGGTTAATCCTACATATGTGTCGGATGTGTTAATGTCCTTGCGTGTTACCTTAGATTGGTAAACAACTGATGTTTGTAAGCACCCACCGTTGAGAGGGCAATCGGGTTTCTTGCGGCAGTTGCAGCCTTTGCTGGTTTTGGGGTCGCTCTGTCCGGGGGCTGACGGCTCATTTGCAATTGTTTTGTTGTGATTTGAGATAATTTGTCGTATATTGTTCATACAGCTGTAACTCAATTTAATGTTGTTCTTGTTGAATACTTTTCTTAGGGTGTTGCCTTTGGGGAAGTGTTTGTCAATCAGACTGAGGAATTTGTGGCCAATGTTAGTTGAGACGTTTTTGCTGTATGGGGGGATGTACCAGATGATGTTGTTTCGTTTTCTGTTCTTTTTTGGTTGGTTTCCTGGCGTGGGTTCATAGGTGAAGGTGAAATTGTATCCGCTTTCATCAAGGGCTTTTTGGTACGGGGGGGTTGCTTGGTCAAATTCAGCTTTGCTAGATGACAGCATCGATAGCCTTTTATTAATTCCGGTAGGTATTCTTTTCGTGGTGGTGGGTGGGTGGTTGCTGTCATGGTGCACGTATTGGAGTGTTGTGTTGGATTTCGTGAATGGTTGGTAGCTGTTATTTCTCAGGTTGAAAGTGACGTCGAGGAAGTTGACGGTTTGCTTGTTGGCTTCAATCGTGATCCGTCGGCCGTTCTCTTTGAAAATTTGGCATATGCGCTTCTTGGTATTCTCGCTGCTCCTTGGCGAGGCGCGACACACTGCCAGTCCGTCATCACGGTAAATACCAAGGTTCAGGTTGAGGCTAGCAAGCTGGGAGAGGAGGAAACTCCCAACGAGTTCACACGTTTCTGCTCCGTCAAAACTTCCCATAGTGACGTCAAATGTTGAGTTGTTCTTTTTTTGCCATGGTGTACTGTTGTGGATGAGTATGGAGTTTTTTGCGTGGATGATGATGTTTCTTTCGTTACCTGTGATTGAGTCGTAGTCTGAGGCGAAGTCTAGTGCTTGAGTCAGTAGGTCTTGCGTGATGGAAGGGTAAAATTCCTCGATATCAAAGGAGATAAAGTTGTGCTGTTGTTTGTCTTGGATGTTGTTGAACCATTTGATTACTGCTGCTGTATTTCTCCATTGGTTGAGTGGTGTTTTGTCCTTGATTTTTGTGTTGACTCTGTCCAGGATTATTTTGCTGATTTTTCCTATTTCAGATTTAGTTGGGTTTATTAGTCGGCATGTTGGGTTATTTGCGAAGTTGGGTTTGTGGTCCTTCAATGTGATGAAGGCTTCCTTGTTGGCTGTGGCGTCCACCCTGTCCTCAATGTCCAGTTCAGCCGCGATCCTTTTATTTTCCAGGTGGATGTTCTGTAAGGTGTTGGGTTGCGCTTTTTTGTATGATTTGGTGATGCTTCTGTCCAGTAAGGTGTGGTGTTCTGGTATGTCCATTCTGTAGAAGTTTGTGGTTTTATCGGCAGCTATGATGAGGTTGTTTACTTTCTTGATGCGCTCCTTGTCATTTTTCAGCTTGGTGAGGAGTGGGTTGCGGACTGGCTTGAATTTGACTGATTGTATCATTTTGAGCATGTCGTTCTCAAAATCCTTTAGTTCCTCAACTGTGGGTGGGTTCTTGGTAGATTTGAATCCTTAAGTTTTCTTTTGCGTTCCTTTTGTTTCAGGGTGGAGGAAAAAATGTGCTTTCCACCGCATCCTTCTTAGGAAGTGTTCCGTCTTTTCTATGAGCCTTAGCTTGTAGTCATTCTGCGCGGGTATGGGAATGTTCTTCGTGGAGTAGTCGATGTTGAATTTTTCCATTTCTGATCGTCGTACAGTGCTCAACAAATGTCAATTTGGAGCGGAATATATGTCTTAATAAGGTTATCCAAAAAATAGTGCTCGATACCGTAGTAGAGCGCAATATATGTATGTGTGGGAAAAAAAATCACAAGACTACTTCATCTCTACAGGCCTGTTTCATGAGGGGTTCCCTCAATCATCAGGAGATTTTAATGGGAGCATTCACATACCATGGTTTATATAGGGCACAGAGTGGGTGGGTACAGGCTGGCGTAGGGGCGTGGTGATTGGCTCATGTGTTACCCTAGGAGGTGTTTCCGTCTGTGGCGGCATGCTGATACAATTTCGCTGCGCTTGTTGAGGGATGACAGGTCTGGACGGTAAATAATAAACAGTTTCTCTTTCAAGCATAGGTTGCATCTTTGATTACCACTATTGTAAGGTGTGCTGGATGCAAGAATTTGCCATGTTATTGAATATTCAACATTATTGTCTTTGAGGTCCCAAATGTGTTTGCTGAGTTCTGTGGTGTTCCGCAGGTTTTGGTTCCTGAAAGAAGCCTTGTGATTGTTCCATCTGGTTTTAAACTCTCCCTCGGTTAATCCTACATATGTGTCGGATGTGTTAATGTCCTTGCGTGTTACCTTAGATTGGTATATATATATATATATATGATATGTGTGTGTATGTTACTCATCAGTTACTCAGTACTTGAGTAGTTTTTTCACAACATACTTTTTACTTTTACTCAGGTAAATATTTGGGTGACTACTCCTTACTTTTACTTGAGTAATAAATCTCTAAAGTAACAGTACTCTTACTTGAGTACAATTTCTGGCTACTCTACCCACCTCTGGTGATACATATTTGAGAGTGTCATGTGACCTTGGCGAGGTGCGTCTGCAGGCTGTTGCGGGCGTCGGCCGTCTGGGACAGGCGTGCGCCGAAGGCGGCGTTGACGTTGTTGAACTGCGTCCACATGTCGCCGGCGGTGGCGTCCAGCAGGACCTCGATCTCGTCCCTCAGCTTGTGCGAGGCGGCCCGCTGGCTCTGCGAGCGCAGCAGGTTGTCGTCGGAGAACTTGGACCAGGACCCCGGCAGAGACAGCCTGAGGACCAGTTAGGGTTAGCGCCTCGGGTCCTTAGTCCGACGTGTGGCGGGCGGACTCACGAGGGCTCCAGTCTCTCGATGCCTCGGTAGAAGCTGATGCCGTCAGACGTGTTCCTCAGGTGGTGGCAGCGCTCGTCGATCCTCTGCGCCGCCGTTTTGTCGCTCAGGTCTCGCTCCAGCTCGTGCTGAGCGGCTCGGTTCGACCTGGGCGCCACGGGAACAAAACATCAACGGCAAGTCGAACCGCTGCCGACACCCTTTCAGACTCACGCCAGCTGGGCGGCGGCTCGCTCCGAGTGTCGCCTCATCCTCTCCTGGCAGGACTTGATGACCTCCACTTCCTGTATGTGGCGCGCGTTAGCTAGTTTTTGCTCACGGTGGTAGCGCTGCCGTTACCTTGATCAGGTCCTTCTCTACGTCGTCGTGGACCAGGTCGATGGACATGCGCCTCTCCCGGTGGTACAAACACTCCTGGGCCACCTGGGGACGAGTAACATGTGCGTCGATATCCTAAACATTAAATATGAACGAGCTAACGACTCAAACGTTCTGTTTGCTAGCATCCAATCAAGGTAGCGCTAATCCAGCTTGACGTGCAGTACCGCGTTCTTCCTCACGGCGCAACAGGGCGTCACTGTGGCCGTCTTTCTGGACTGTTACGACAAGGACGGACTATTGTAGCCACGCTAGAAGTCAAAGTTTTGCGGTCAAAAAAAGTGGCGTATTCCTGGGGACGAGTAACATGTGTGTCGGTATCGTAAACATTAAATATGAACGAGCTAACGACTCAAACGTTCTGTTTGCTAGCATCCAATCAAGGTAGCGCTAATCCAGCTTGACGTGCAGTACCGCGTTCTTCCTCACGGCGCAACAGGGCGTCACTGTGGCCGTCTTTCTGGACTGTTACGACAAGGACGGACTATTGTTAGCCACGCTAGAAGTCAAAGTTTTGCGGTCAAAAAAAGTGGCGTATTCCTGGGGACGAGTAACATGTGCGTCGGTATCGTAAACATTAAATATGAACGAGCTAACGACTCAAACGTTCTGTTTGCTAGCATCCAATCAAGGTAGCGCTAATCCAGCTTGACGTGCAGTACCGCGTTCTTCCTCACGGCGCAACAGGGCCTCACTGTGGCCGTCTTTCTGGACTGTTACGACAAGGACGGACTATTGTTAGCCACGCTAGAAGTCAAAGTTTTGCGGTCAAAAAAAGTGGCGAATTCCTGGGGACGAGTAACATGTGCGTCGGTATCGTAAACATTAAATATGAACGAGCTAACGACTCAAACGTTCTGTTTGCTAGCATCCAATCAAGGTAGCGCTAATCCAGCTTGACGTGCAGTACCGCGTTCTTCCTCACGGCGCAACAGGGCGTCACTGTGGCCGTCTTTCTGGACTGTTACGACAAGGACGGACTATTGTTAGCCACGCTAGAAGTCAAAGTTTTGCGGTCAAAAAAAGTGGCGTATTCCTGGGGACGAGTAACATGTGCGTCGGTATCGTAAACATTAAATATGAACGAGCTAACGACTCAAACGTTCTGTTTGCTAGCATCCAATCAAGGTAGCGCTAATCCAGCTTGACGTGCAGTACCGCGTTCTTCCTCACGGCGCAACAGGGCGTCACTGTGGCCGTCTTTCTGGACTGTTACGACAAGGACGGGCTATTGTTAGCAACGCTAGAAGTCAAAGTTTTGCGGTCAAAAAAAGTGGCGAATTCCTGGGGACGAGTAACATGTGCGTCGATATCCTAAACATTAAATATGAACGAGCTAACGACTCAAACGTTCTGTTTGCTAGCATCCAATCAAGGTAGCGCTAATCCAGCTTGACGTGCAGTACCGCGTTCTTCCTCACGGCGCAACAGGGCGTCACTGTGGCCGTCTTTCTGGACTGTTACGACAAGGACGGACTATTGTTAGCCACGCTAGAAGTCAAAGTTTTGCGGTCAAAAAAAGTGGCGTATTCCTGGGGACGAGTAACATGTGCGTCGGTATCGTAAACATTAAATATGAACGAGCTAACGACTCAAACGTTCTGTTTGCTAGCATCCAATCAAGGTAGCGCTAATCCAGCTTGACGTGCAGTACCGCGTTCTTCCTCACGGCGCAACAGGGCGTCACTGTGGCCGTCTTTCTGGACTGTTACGACAAGGACAGACTATTGTTAGCCACGCTAGAAGTCAAAATTTTGCGGTCAAAAAAAGTGGTGTATTCCTGGGGACGAGTAACATGTGCGTCGGTATCGTAAACATTAAATATGAACGAGCTAACGACTCAAACGTTCTGTTTGCTAGCATCCAATCAAGGTAGCGCTAATCCAGCTTGACGTGCAGTACCGCGTTCTTCCTCACGGCGCAACAGGGCGTCACTGTGGCCGTCTTTCTGGACTGTTACGACAAGGACAGACTATTGTTAGCCACGCTAGAAGTCAAAGTTTTGCGGTCAAAAAAAGTGGCGTATTCCTGGGGACGAGTAACATGTGCGTCGGTATCGTAAACATTAAATATGAACGAGCTAACGACTCAAACGTTCTGTTTGCTAGCATCCAATCAAGGTAGCGCTAATCCAGCTTGACGTGCAGTACCGCGTTCTTCCTCACGGCGCAACAGGGCGTCACTGTGGCCGTCTTTCTGGACTGTTACGACAAGGACGGACTATTGTTAGCCACGCTAGAAGTCAAAGTTTTGCGGTCAAAAAAAGTGGCGTATTCCTGGGGACGAGTAACATGTGCGTCGGTATCGTAAACATTAAATATGAACGAGCTAACGACTCAAACGTTCTGTTTGCTAGCATCCAATCAAGGTAGCGCTAATCCAGCTTGACGTGCAGTACCGCGTTCTTCCTCACGGCGCAACAGGGCGTCACTGTGGCCGTCTTTCTGGACTGTTACGACAAGGACGGACTATTGTTAGCCACGCTAGAAGTCAAAGTTTTGCGGTCAAAAAAAGTGGCGTATTCCTGGGGACGAGTAACATGTGCGTCGGTATCGTAAACATTAAATATGAACGAGCTAACGACTCAAACGTTCTGTTTGCTAGCATCCAATCAAGGTAGCGCTAATCCAGCTTGACGTGCAGTACCGCGTTCTTCCTCACGGCGCAACAGGGCGTCACTGTGGCCGTCTTTCTGGACTGTTACGACAAGGACGGACTATTGTTAGCCACGCTAGAAGTCAAAGTTTTGCTGTCAAAAAAAGTGGCGTATTCCTGGGGACGAGTAACATGTGCGTCGGTATCGTAAACATTAAATATGAACGAGCTAACGACTCAAACGTTCTGTTTGCTAGCATCCAATCAAGGTAGCGCTAATCCAGCTTGACGTGCAGTACCGCGTTCTTCCTCACGGCGCAACAGGGCGTCACTGTGGCCGTCTTTCTGGACTGTTACGACAAGGACGGACTATTGTTAGCCACGCTAGAAGTCAAAGTTTTGCGGTCAAAAAAAGTGGCGTATTCCTGGGGACGAGTAACATGTGCGTCGGTATCGTAAACATTAAATATGAACGAGCTAACGACTCAAACGTTCTGTTTGCTAGCATCCAATCAAGGTAGCGCTAATCCAGCTTGACGTGCAGTACCGCGTTCTTCCTCACGGCGCAACAGGGCGTCACTGTGGCCGTCTTTCTGGACTGTTACGACAAGGACGGACTATTGTTAGCCACGCTAGAAGTCAAAGTTTTGCGGTCAAAAAAAGGGGCGTATTCCTGGGGACGAGTAACATGTGCGTCGGTATCGTAAACATTAAATATGAACGAGCTAACGACTCAAACGTTCTGTTTGCTAGCATCCAATCAAGGTAGCGCTAATCCAGCTTGACGTGCAGTACCGCGTTCTTCCTCACGGCGCAACAGGGCGTCACTGTGGCCGTCTTTCTGGACTGTTACGACAAGGACGGACTATTGTTAGCCACGCTAGAAGTCAAAGTTTTGCGGTCAAAAAAAGTGGCGTATTCCTGGGGACGAGTAACATGTGCGTCGGTATCGTAAACATTAAATATGAACGAGCTAACGACTCAAACGTTCTGTTTGCTAGCATCCAATCAAGGTAGCGCTAATCCAGCTTGACGTGCAGTACCGCGTTCTTCCTCACGGCGCAACAGGGCGTCACTGTGGCCGTCTTTCTGGACTGTTACGACAAGGACGGACTATTGTTAGCCACGCTAGAAGTCAAAGTTTTGCGGTCAAAAAAAGTGGCGTATTCCTGGGGACGAGTAACATGTGCGTCGGTATCGTAAACATTAAATATGAACGAGCTAACGACTCAAACGTTCTGTTTGCTAGCATCCAATCAAGGTAGCGCTAATCCAGCTTGACGTGCAGTACCGCGTTCTTCCTCACGGCGCAACAGGGCGTCACTGTGGCCGTCTTTCTGGACTGTTACGACAAGGACGGACTATTGTTAGCCACGCTAGAAGTCAAAGTTTTGCGGTCAAAAAAAGTGGCGTATTCCTGGGGACGAGAAACATGTGCGTCGGTATCCTAAACATTAAATATGAACGAGCTAACGACTCAAACGTTCTGTTTGCTAGCATCCAATCAAGGTAGCGCTAATCCAGCTTGACGTGCAGTACCGCGTTCTTCCTCACGGCGCAACAGGGCGTCACTGTGGCCGTCTTTCTGGACTGTTACGACAAGGACGGACTATTGTTAGCCACGCTAGAAGTCAAAGTTTTGCGGTCAAAAAAAGTGGCGTATTCCTGGGGACGAGTAACATGTGCGTCGGTATCCTAAACATTAAATATGAACGAGCTAACGACTCAAACGTTCTGTTTGCTAGCATCCAATCAAGGTAGCGCTAATCCAGCTTGACGTGCAGTACCGCGTTCTTCCTCACGGCGCAACAGGGCGTCACTGTGGCCGTCTTTCTGGACTGTTACGACAAGGACGGACTATTGTTAGCCACGCTAGAAGTCAAAGTTTTGCGGTCAAAAAAAGTGGCGTATTCCTGGGGACGAGTAACATGTGCGTCGGTATCCTAAACATTAAATATGAACGAGCTAACGACTCAAACGTTCTGTTTGCTAGCATCCAATCAAGGTAGCGCTAATCCAGCTTGACGTGCAGTACCGCGTTCTTCCTCACGGCGCAACAGGGCGTCACTGTGGCCGTCTTTCTGGACTGTTACGACAAGGACGGACTATTGTTAGCCACGCTAGAAGTCAAAGTTTTGCGGTCAAAAAAAGTGGCGTAAAATGTTAGCATGCTAACGGTAGCATGCTAGCGGTGAGCATGCGTCACCGTATGACTCTAAGGTGTAAAGGCGGCAAAATTGGCTAAAAAAAAAGCTAATGTTTGTTTACTAACTGTTAGCATGTGTCTTGTACCAAGTAATTACTCCAAAGGCGGAAAAAATGCTAAAAAAATATATTAGCATGCTAACAGTTAGCATGTGTCATCAAAGGCGGAAAAAATGCTAAAAAAAATGTAAGCATGCTAACAGTAAGCATGTGTCTTGTACCAAGTAATTACTCTAAAGGCGGAAAAAATGCCCCAAAAAATATTAGCATGCTAACAGTTAGCATGTGTCACCATATGACTCTAAGGTGCAAGGCGGCGAAATTGGCAAAAAAAAAGAAGCTAATGTTTGTTTGCTAACAGTTAGCATGTGTCTTGTACCAAGTAATTACTCTGCGGTTAAAAAATGTTAGCATGCTAATAGTTATCATGTGTCACCATATGACTCTTACGGTGTAAGGCGGCAAAATTGGCTAATAAAAAGCTAATTTTTGTTTACTAACAGTTAGCATATGTCTTGTACCAAGTAATTACCCCAAAGGCGGAAAAAATGCACAAAAAATATATTAGCATGCTAACCGTTAGCATGTGTCATCATATGACTCTTACGGTGTAAGGCGGAAAAAATGCCCCAAAAAAATGTAAGCATGCTAACAGTAAGCATGTGTCTTGTACCAAGTAATTACTCTAAAGGCGGAAAAAATGCCCCAAAAAATATTAGCATGCTAACAGTTAGCATGTGTCACCATATGACTCTAAGGTGTAAGGCGCCGAAATTGGCAAAAAAAAAAAAAAAGCTAATGTTTGTTTGCTAACAGTTAGCATGTGTCTTGTACCAAGTAATTACTCTAAAGGCGGAAAACATGCCCCAACAAATATTAGCATGCTAACAGTTAGCATGTGTCACCATATGACTCTTACGGTGTAAGGCGGCAAAATTGGCTAATAAAAAGCTAATTTTTGTTTGCTAACAGTTAGCATGTGTCTTGTACCACGCAATTACTCTAAAGGCGTAAAAAATGCCCCAACAAATATTAGCATGCTAACAGTTAGCATGTGTCACCATATGACTGTTACGGTGTAAGTCGGCAAAATTGGCTAAAAAAAGCTAATATTTGTTTGCTAACAGTTAGCATGTGTCTTGTACCACGTAATTAATCTAAAGGCGGAAAAAATGCCCCAACAAATATTAGCATGCTAACAATTAGCATGTGTCACCATATGACTCTTACGGTTTAAGGCGGAAAAAATGCCCCAAAATTTGTTAGCATGCTAACAGTAAGCATGTGTCTTGTGCCAAGTTATATGACTCTGAGGTCTAAGGTGGAAAAAATGGCCAAAAAAATATTAGCATGCTACTAGTTAGCATGTATCACCATATGACTATTACGGTGTAAGGCGGAAAAATTGGCTAAAAAAAAGCTCCATTCTTTTTTGCTAACAGTTAGCATGTGTCTTGTACCAAGTAATTACTCTGCTGTCTGAAGCTGAAAAAATGCCCAAAAATATTAGCATGCTAACAGTTAGCATGTGTCACCATATGACTCTTACGGTGTAAGGCGGCAAAATTGGCACAAAAAAAAAAAAAACCTAATGTTTGTTTGCTAAAAGTTAGCATGTGTCTTGTACCACGTAATTACTCTAAAGGCGGAAAAAATGCCCCAACAAATATTAGCATGCTAACAGTTAGCATGTGTCACCATATGACTCTTACGGTGTAAGGCGGAAAAAATGGCTAAAAAAACCTAATATTTGTTTGCTAAGAGTTAGCATGTGTCTTGTACCACGTAATTACTCTAAAGGCGGAAAAAATGCCCCAACAAATATTAGCATGCTAACAATTAGCATGTGTCACCATATGACTCTTGCGGTTTAAGGCGGAAAAAATGCCCAAAAATGTGTTAGCCTGCTAACAGTAAGCATGTGTCTTGTGCCAAGTTATATGACTCTGAGGTCTAAGGCGGAAAAAATGGCCAAAAAAATATTAACATGCTATTAGTTAGCATGTATCACCATATGACTCTTACGGTGTAAGGCGGAAAAATTGGCTAAAAAAAACCTACATTTTTTTTGCTAACAGTTAGCATGTGTCTTGTACCAAGTAATTACTCTGCAGTCTGAGGCTGAAAAAAATCCCCAAAAATATTAGCATGCTAACAGTTAGCATGTGTCACCATATGACTCTTACGGTGTAAGGCGGCAACATTGGCAAAAAAAAAAAAAAGCTAATGTTTGTTTGCTAAAAGTTAGCATGTGTCTTGTACCACGTAATTACTCTAAAGGCGGGAAAAATGCCCCAACAAATATTAGCATGCTAACAGTTAGCATGTGTCACCATATGACTCTTACGGTGTAAGGCGGAAAAAATGGCTAAAAAAAAACTAATATTTGTTTGCTAAGAGTTAGCATGTGTCTTGTACCACGTAATTACTCTAAAGGCGGGAAAAATGCCCCAACAAATATTAGCATGCTAACAGTTAGCATGTGTCACCATATGACTCTTACGGTGTAAGGCAGCAAAATTGGCTAAAAAAAAGCTAATATTTGTTTGCTAACAGTTAGCATGTGTCTTGTACCACGTAATTACTCTAAAGGCGGGAAAAAATGCCCCAACAAATATTAGCATGCTAACAATTAGCATGTGTCACCATATGACTCTTACGGTTTAAGGCGGAAAAAATGCCCCAAAATTTGTTAGCATGCTAACAGTAAGCATGTGTCTTGTGCCAAGTTATATGACTCTGAGGTCTAAGGTGGAAAAAATGCCCAAAAAAATATTAGCATGCTAACAGTTAGCATGTGTCACCATATGACTCTTACGGTGTAAGGCGGCAAAATTGGCACAAAAAAAAAACAACCTAATGTTTGTTTGCTAAAAGTTAGCATGTGTCTTGTACCACGTAATTACTCTAAAAGCGTAAAAAATGCCCCAACAAATATTAGCATGCTAACAGTTAGCATGTGTCACCATATGACTCTTACGGTGTAAGGCGGAAAAAATGGCTAAAAAAAACTAATATTTGTTTGCTAAGAGTTAGCATGTGTCTTGTACCACGTAATTACTCTAAAGGCGGAAAAAATGCCCCAACAAATATTAGCATGCTAACAATTAGCATGTGTCACCATATGACTCTTGCGGTTTAAGGCGGAAAAAATGCCCAAAAATGTGTTAGCCTGCTAACAGTAAGCATGTGTCTTGCGCCAAGTTATATGACACTGAGGTCTAAGGCGGAAAAAATGGCCAAAAAAATATTAGCCTGCTATTAGTTAGCATGTATCACCATATGACTCTTACAGTGTAAGGCGGAAAAATTGGCTAAAAAAAAGCTACATTTTTTTTTGCTAACAGTTAGCATGTGTCTTGTACCAAGTAATTACTCTGCAGTCTGAGGCTGAAAAAAATCCCCAAAAATATTAGCATGCTAACAGTTAGCATGTGTCACCATATGACTCTTACGGTGTAAGGCGGCAAAATTGGCAAAAAAAAAGGAAGAAAAAGCTAATGTTTGTTTGCTAACAGTTAGCCTGTGTCTTGTACCACGTAATTACTCTAAAGGCGGGAAAAAATGCCCCAAAAAATATTAGCATGCTAACAGTTAGCATGTGTCTGAGGTATTATTGCAATTTAATCCTTAAATAAAATAGTGAACATACTAGTCAACTTGTCTTTTAGTAGTAAGTAAACAAACAAAGACTCCTAATTAGTCTATGCAGTAACATATTGTGTCATTTATACACTTATTATTTTCTACACATTATGAGGGACAAACTGTAAAAAATGGATTATTAATCCTCTTGTTCATTTATTAATGTCTGCTTATTTTCTGTTTCAGCATTCTCTATCTACACTTCTGTTAAAATGTGATAATCACTTATTCTTCTCTTCTTTGATACTTGACATTAGTTTTGGATGATACCACACATTTAGGTATCGATCCGATACCAAGTAGTTACAGGATCATACATTGGTCATATTCTAAGTCCTCATGTGTACAGGGATGTATTTTTATTTAAAAATATAATGTTTTTTGTTTTTTTTTTAATGAAAAAAGATTTTGTAATGATAAAAAATATCGATGTAATCATAGTGAGTATCGACTCGATACGCTCCTGTACTTGGTATCATTACAGTGGATGTCAGGTGTGGATCCACCCATGGCGTTTGTTTACATTGTGACGGCGGTGAGCTATTGTATCCTCCTACGGTGTGTAGTGAAGCATGTTTAGCTATTCCTCGTCCTCCAGTGATAATGATACTTGTAAGAAACCTACCAACACTGCGGACTGCGGATGGACATTAGCCGCTAGCTAGCTAGCCATGTCTTAAAGGAGTTCTTCCTGAGGGTGTTTCAGTGTTAACACTTTTGAATAATGTAAAGCTTTAATAAATGTTACACTTTTAATAAATGTTACACTTTTGAATAATGTAAAAATTTGGAAAAATTTAACACTTTTGAATAATGTAAAAACATTCAATAATATAACACTTTTGAATAATGTAACAATTTTGAATAATGTTACACTTGATTAATGTAACACTTTTGAATAATGTAAGCCTTTTGAATAATGTTACACTTGACTAATGTAACACTTCTGAATATTTCAACACTTTTAAATAATAGAACAATTCTGAATAATGCAATAATTTCAAATAATATAACAATTTCAAATAATGTTACACTTGATTAATGTAACACTTTTGAATAATGTAAAAATTTGGGAAAATGTAACACTTTTGAATAATGTAACACTTTTGAATAATGTAAAAACATTCAATAATGTAACACTTTTGAATAATGTAAAAACATTCAATAATGTAACAATTTTGAATAATGTAACAATTTTGAATAATGTTACACTTTTGAATAATGTAACACTTTTGAATAATGTAAAAACATTCAATAATGTAACACTTTTGAATAATGTGAAAACATTCAATAATGTAAAACTTTGGAAAAATGTAACACTTTTGAATAATGTAACACTTTTGAATAATGTAAAAACATTCAATAATGTAACACTTTTGAATAATGTGAAAACATTCAATAATGTAAAACTTTGGAAAAATGTAACACTTTTGAATAATGTAACACTTTTGAATAATGTAAAAACATTCAATAATGTAACACTTTTGAATAATGTGAAAACATTCAATAATGTAACACTTTTGAATAATGTAACAATTTTGAATAATGTTACACTTGATTAATGTAACACTTTTGAATAATGTAAAAATTTGGAAAAATGTAACACTTTTGAATAATGTAACACTTTTGAATAATGTAAAAACATTCAATAATGTAACACTTTTGAATAATGTGAAAACATTCAATAATGTAACAATTTTGAATAATGTGAAAACATTCAATAATGTAACAATTTTGAATAATGTTACACTTGATTAATGTAACACTTTTGAATAATGTAAAAATTTGGGAAAATGTAACACTTTTGAATAATGTAAAAACATTCAATAATGTAACACTTTTGAATAATGTAACAATTTTGAATAATGTTACACTTGATTAATGTAACACTTTTGAATAATGTAAACATTTGGAAAAATGTAACACTTTTGAATAATGTAAAAATTTGGAAAAATGTAACACTTTTGAATAATGTAACACTTTTGAATAATGTAAAAACATTCAATAATGTAACACTTTTGAACACACCTTTATCTTTACTTTTTACACCAAAATGCGTCCATTCTCCCTTTTCTGTCTACACACTGTGTCTGCTTGTAAGTACTCTGTGTGTGTGCGCTGCCCAACATGCTCCTCGGCTCGTAAAACCACGATGGTGGGGTGGGGGACCGGTAATTTTTAGTACCGAATATGATTCATCAGTATCGCAGTACTATACTAGTACCGGTATACAGTACAACCCTAATTCAGGGTTAGTATTTGAGTAGGCCCCGGGCCCCTGTGTAGTGGAAAAGATCAAGAAGGTTCTCTGGACGAGATTCAGAAATGTGGTAATAAAACAAAAACAAGAGCTTATTTTTTTAAATGTTTCAATATAAAAATGCTTTATTTTCGATTAATATTTACTAACACACACAAAAGTACCGGTACCGGGACTCGATTTAAATGTGAGCGGTACCCATCCCTAGGTTGAGACCTCATTGTGTTTTGAATGTTCTGAATAAGTACGTTATAAGTAAGACTGCTGGTTGGTGTTGGAATTTTTCAAATCGAAGTAGCAACATTTTTAATTGAGAAAATGGTATTACGGAATTCCTGGAATTTCGGGAAGAGCGGGAATTTTTTGGGGAAAATGTAAAACATTTTGAATGTTCTGAATAAGTACGCTATAAGTAAGACTGCTGGTTGGTGTTGGAATTTTTCAAATCGAAGTAGCAACATTTTTAATTGACAAAATGGTATTACAGAATTCCTGGAATTTCATGAAAAGCGGGAATTTTGGGGGGAAAATGCGAAACATTTTGAATGTTCTGAATAAGTACGTTATAAGTAAGACTGCTGGTTGGTGTTGGAATTTTTCAAATCGAAGTAGCAACATTTTTAATAGAGAAAATGGTATTATGGAATTCCTGGAATTTCGGAAAGAGCGGGAATTTTTGGGGGGAAATGCGAAACATTTTTCAATGTTCTGAATAAGTACGTTTTAAGTGAGACTGCTGGTTGGTGTTGGAATTTTTCAAATTGAAGTAGCAACATTTTTAATTGAGAAAATGGTATTACGGAATTCTTGGAATTTCGGGAAGAGCGGGAATTTTTTGGGGAAAATGCGAAACATTTTTGAATGTTCTGAATAAGTACGTTTTAAGTGAGACTGCTGGTTGGTGTTGGAATTTTTCAAATTGAAGTAGCAACATTTTTAATTGAGAAAATGGTATTACGGAATTCCTGGAATTTCGGGAAGAGCGGGAATTTTTTGGGGAAAATGCGAAACATTTTGAATGTTCTGAATAAGTACGTTTTAAGTAAGACTGCTGGTTGGTGTTGGAATTTTTCAAATTGAAGTAGCAACATTTTTAATTGACAAAATGGTATTACAGAATTCCTGGAATTTCGTGAAAAGCGGGAATTTTTGGGGTAAAATGCGAAACATTTTGAATGTTCTGAATAAGTACGCTATAAGTAAGACTGCTGGTTGGTGTTGGAATTTTTCGAATCGAAGTAGCAACATTTTTAATTGAGAAAATGGTATTACGGAATTCCTGGAATTTCGGGAAGAGCGGGAATTTTTGGGGGGAAATGCAAAACATTTTGAATGTTCTGAATAAGTACGCTATAAGTAAGACTGCTGGTTGATGTTGGAATTTTTCGAATCGAAATAGCAACATTTTTAATTGAGAAAATGGTATTACGGAATTCCTGGAATTTCGGGAAGAGCGGGAATTTTTTGGGGAAAATGCGAAACATTTTGAATGTTCTGAATAAGTACGTTTTAAGTAAGACTGCTGGTTGGTGTTGGAATTTTTCAAATCGAAGTAGCAACATTTTTAATTGAGAAAATGGTATTACGGAATTCCTGGAATTTCGGGAAGAGCGGGAATTTTTTGGGGAAAATGCGAAACATTTTGAATGTTCTGAATAAGTACGCTATAAGTGAGACTGCTGGTTGGTGTTGGAATTTTTCAAATCGAAGTAGCAACATTTTTAATTGAGAAAATGGTATTACGGAATTCCTGGAATTTCGGGAAGAGCGGGATTTTTTGGGGGGAAAATGCGAAACATTTTGAATGTTCTGAATAAGTACGTTAAAAGTGAGACTGCTGGTTGGTGTTGGAATTTTTCAAATCGAAGTAGCAACATTTTTAATTGACAAAATGGTATTACAGAATTCCTGGAATTTCGTGAAAAGCGGGAATTTTGGGGGGAAAATGCGAAACATTTTGAATGTTCTGAATAAGTACGCTATAAGTAAGACTGCTGGTTGGTGTTGGAATTTTTCAAATCGAAGTAGCAACATTTTTAATTGAGAAAATGGTATTACGGAATTCCTGGAATTTCGTGAAGAGCGGGAATTTTTTGGGGAAAATGCGAAACATTTTGAATGTTCTCAATAAGTACGTTATAAGTAAGACTGCTGGTTGGTGTTGGAATTTTTCAAATCGAAGTAGCAACATTTTTAATTGAGAAAATGGTATTACGGAATTCCTGGAATTTCGGGAAGAGCGGGAATTTTTTGGGGAAAATGCGAAACATTTTGAATGTTCTGAATAAGTACGTTATAAGTGAGACTGCTGGTTGGTGTTGGAATTTTTCAAATCGAAGTAGCAACATTTTTAATTGAGAAAATGTTATTACGGAATTCCTGGAATTTCGGGAAGAGCGGGATTTTTTTGGGGAAAATGCGAAACATTTTGAATGTTCTGAATAAGTACGTTATAAGTGAGACTGCTGGTTGGTGTTGGAATTTTTCAAATCGAAGTAGCAACATTTTTAATTGAGAAAATGTTATTACGGAATTCCTGGAATTTCGGGAAGAGCGGGATTTTTTTTGGGAAAATGCGAAACATTTTGAATGTTCTGAATAAGTACGTTTTAAGTATGACTGCTGGTTGGTGTTGGAATTTTTCAAATCGAAGTAGCAACATTTTTAATTGAGAAAATGGTATTACGGAATTCCTGGAATTTCGGGAAGAGCGGGAATTTTTTGGGGAAAATGCGAAACATTTTGAATGTTCTGAATAAGTACGTTTTATGTAAGACTGCTGGTTGGTGTTGGAATTTTTCAAATCGAAGTAGCAACATTTTTAATTGACAAAATGGTATTACAGAATTCCTGGAATTTCGTGAAAAGCGGGAATTTTGGGGGGAAAATGCGAAACATTTTGAATGTTCTGAATAAGTACGCTATAAGTAAGACTGCTGGTTGGTGTTGGAATTTTTCAAATCGAAGTAGCAACATTTTTAATTGAGAAAATGGTATTACGGAATTCCTGGAATTTCGTGAAGAGCGGGAATTTTTTGGGGAAAATGCGAAACATTTTGAATGTTCTCAATAAGTACGTTATAAGTAAGACTGCTGGTTGGTGTTGGAATTTTTCAAATCGAAGTAGCAACATTTTTAATTGAGAAAATGGTATTACGGAATTCCTGGAATTTCGGGAAGAGCGGGAATTTTTTGGGGAAAATGCGAAACATTTTGAATGTTCTGAATAAGTACGTTATAAGTGAGACTGCTGGTTGGTGTTGGAATTTTTCAAATCGAAGTAGCAACATTTTTAATTGAGAAAATGTTATTACGGAATTCCTGGAATTTCGGGAAGAGCGGGATTTTTTTGGGGAAAATGCGAAACATTTTGAATGTTCTGAATAAGTACGTTTTAAGTATGACTGCTGGTTGGTGTTGGAATTTTTCAAATCGAAGTAGCAACATTTTTAATTGAGAAAATGGTATTACGGAATTCCTGGAATTTCGGGAAGAGCGGGAATTTTTTGGGGAAAATGCGAAACATTTTGAATGTTCTGAATAAGTACGTTTTATGTAAGACTGCTGGTTGGTGTTGGAATTTTTCAAATCGAAGTAGCAACATTTTTAATTGAGAAAATGGTATTACGGAATTCTTGGAATTTCGGGAAGAGCGGGAATTTTTTGGGGAAAATGCGAAACATTTTGAATGTTCTGAATAAGTACGTTTTATGTAAGACTGCTGGTTGGTGTTGGAATTTTTCAAATCGAAGTAGCAACATTTTTAATTGAGAAAATGGTATTACGGAATTCCTGGAATTTCGGGACTTTTTTGGGGAAAATGCGAAACATTTTGAATGTTCTGAATAAGTACGTTTTAAGTAAGACTGCTGGTTGGTGTTGGAATTTTTCAAATCGAAGTAGCAACATTTTTAATTGAGAAAATGGTATTACGGAATTCCTGGAAGAGCGGGAATTTTTTGGGGAAAATGCGAAACATTTTGAATGTTCTGAATAAGTACGTTTTAAGTAAGACTGCTGGTTGGTGTTGGAATTTTTCAAATCGAAGTAGCAACATTTTTAATTGAGAAAATGGTATTACGGAATTCCTGGAATTTCGGGAAGAGCGGGAATTTTTTGGGGAAAATGCGAAACATTTTGAATGTTCTGAATAAGTACGCTATAAGTAAGACTGCTGGTTGATGTTGGAATTTTTCGAATCGAAGTAGCAACATTTTTAATTGAGAAAATGGTATTACGGAATTCCTGGAATTTCGGGAATTTTTTGGGGAAAATGCGAAACATTTTGAATGTTCTGAATAAGTACGTTATAAGTAAGACTGCTGGTTGGTGTTGGAATTTTTCAAATCGAAGTAGCAACATTTTTAATTGAGAAAATGGTATTACGGAATTCCTGGAATTTCGGGAAGAGCGGGAATTTTTGGGGGAAAATGCGAAACATTTTGAATGTTCTGAATAAGTACGCTATAAGTAAGACTGCTGGTTGATGTTGGAATTTTTCGAATCGAAGTAGCAACATTTTTAATTGAGAAAATGGTATTACGGAATTCCTGGAATTTCGGGAAGAGCGGGATTTTTTTGGGGAAAATGTGAAACATTTTGAATGTTCTGAATAAGTACGTCATAAGTGAGACTGCTGGTTGGTGTTGGAATTTTTCAAATCGAAGTAGCAACATTTTTAATTGAGAAAATGGTATTACGGAATTCCTGGAATTTCGGGAATTTTTTGGGGAAAATGCGAAACATTTTGAATGTTCTGAATAAGTACGTTTTATGTAAGACTGCTGGTTGGTGTTGGAATTTTTCAAATTGAAGTAGCAACATTTTTAATTGAGAAAATCTTATTACGGAATTCCTGGAATTTCGGGAAGAGCGGGAATTTTTTGGGGAAAATGCGAAAAATTTTGAATGTTCTGAATAAGTACGCTATAAGTAAGACTGCTGGTTGATGTTGGAATTTTTAGAATCGAAGTAGCAACATTTTTAATTGAGAAAATGGTATTACGGAATTCCTGGAATTTCGGGAAGAGCGGGAATTTTTGGGGGAAAATGCGAAACATTTTGAATGTTCTGAATAAGTACGTTATAAGTGAGACTGCTGGTTGGTGTTGGAATTTTTTTTAAATTGAAGTAGCAACATTTTTAATTGAGAAAATGGTATTACGGAATTCCTGGAATTTCGGGAATTTTTGGGGGAAAATGCGAAACATTTTGAATGTTCTGAATAAGTACGTTTTAAGTGAGACTGCTGGTTGGTGTTGGAATTTTTCAAATCGAAGTAGCAACATTTTTAATTGAGAAAATGGTATTACGGAATTCCTGGAATTTCGGGAAGAGCGGGAATTTTTTTGGGGAAAATGCGAAACATTTTCCTGCGATGAGGTGGCGACTTGTCCAGGGTGTACTCCGCCTTCCGCCCGATTGTAGCTGAGATAGGCTCCAGCGCCCCCCGCGACCCTGAAGGGAATAAGCGGTAGAAAATGGATGGATGGATGTGTAGCACCGCCCCCTGTTGGTTCCCCCCAGTACTGCAGCGTCATTGTGAGACCGACAGTCTCCGGTTTCAGTTACCTGGCAAGTGGGCAAACAAAACCTCGGTCACACAACCCCCCCCCTGAGGAAACCTCCGAGGCGTCACCGGATCCGGCCCACTCACCTGTAGGGGCGCCTCGGTCTCCGCCAGGGCTCTCTCCAGCCGGCGCTTGGCATCGGCGAGCGCGGCGGTCTCGCCGATTTGATGAATAAGTACGTTATAAGTGAGACTGTTGGTTGGTGTTGGAATTTTTCAAATTGAAGTAGCAACATTTTTAATTGAGAAAATGGTATTACGGAATTCCTGGAATTTCGGGAAAAGCGGGAATTATTTGGGGAAAATGCGAAACATTTTGAATGTTCTGAATAAGTACGTTTTAAGTAAGACTGCTGATTGGTGTTGGAATTTTTCAAATCGAAGTAGCAACATTTTTAATTGAGAAAATGTTATTACGGAATTCCTGGAATTTCGGGAAGAGCGGAAATTTTTGGGGGAAAATGCTAAACATTTTGAATGTTCTTAATAAGTACATTATAAGTAAGACTGCTGGTTGTTGTTGGAATTTTTCAAATCGAAGTAGCAACATTTTTAATTGAGAAAATGGTATTACGGAATTCCTGGAATTTCGTGAAAAGTGGGAATTTTTTGGGGAAAATGCGAAACATTTTGAATGTTCTGAATAAGTACGCTATAAGTAAGACTGCTGGTTGATGTTGGAATTTTTCGAATCGAAGTAGCAACATTTTTAATTGAGAAAATGGTATTACGGAATTCCTGGAATTTCGGGAAGAGCGGGAATTTTTGGGGGAAAATGCGAAACATTTTGAATGTTCTGAATAAGTACGTTATAAGTGAGACTGCTGGTTGGTGTTGGAATTTTTCAAATTGAAGTAGCAACATTTTTAATTGAGAAAATGGTATTACGGAATTCCTGGAATTTCGGGAATTTTTTGGGGAAAATGCGAAACATTTTGAATGTTCTGAATAAGTACGTTTTAAGTAAGACTGCTGGTTGGTGTTGGAATTTTTCAAATCGAAGTAGCAACATTTTTAATTGAGAAAATGGTATTACGGAATTCCTGGAATTTCGGGAAGAGCGGGAATTTTTTGGGGGAAAATGCGAAACATTTTGAATGTTCTGAATAAGTACGTTATAAGTAAGACTGTTGGTGTTGGAATTTTTCAAATCGAAGTAGCAACATTTTTAATTGAGAAAATGGTATTACGGAATTCCTGGAATTTCGGGAATTTTTTGGGGAAAATGCGAAACATTTTGAATGTTCTGAATAAGTACGTTTTAAGTAAGACTGCTGGTTGGTGTTGGAATTTTTCAAATCGAAGTAGCAACATTTTTAATTGAGAAAATGGTATTACGGAATTCCTGGAATTTCGGGAAGAGCGGGAATTTTTGGGGGGAAATGCGAAACATTTTGAATGTTCTGAATAAGTACGTTATAAGTAAGACTGCTGGTTGGTGTTGGAATTTTTCAAATTGAAGTAGCAACATTTTTAATTGAGAAAATGGTATTACGGAATTCCTGGAATTTCGGGACTTTTTTGGGGAAAATGCGAAACATTTTGAATGTTCTGAATAAGTACGTTTTAAGTAAGACTGCTGGTTGGTGTTGGAATTTTTCAAATCGAAGTAGCAACATTTTTAATTGAGAAAATGGTATTACGGAATTCCTGGAATTTCGGGAATTTTTTGGGGAAAATGCGCAACATTTTGAATGTTCTGAATAAGTACGTTTTAAGTAAGACTGCTGGTTGGTGTTGGAATTTTTCAAATCGAAGTAGCAACATTTTTAATTGAGAAAATGGTATTACGGAATTCCTGGAATTTCGGGAAGAGCGGGACTTTTTTGGGGAAAATGCGAAACATTTTGAATGTTCTGAATAAGTACGCTATAAGTAAGACTGCTGGTTGATGTTGGAATTTTTCGAATCGAAGTAGCAACATTTTTAATTGAGAAAATGGTATTACGGAATTCCTGGAATTTCGGGAAGAGCGGGAATTTTTTGGGGAAAATGTGAAACATTTTGAATGTTCTGAATAAGTACGTCATAAGTGAGACTGCTGGTTGGTGTTGGAATTTTTCAAATTGAAGTAGCAACATTTTTAATTGAGAAAATGGTATTACGGAATTCCTGGAATTTCGGGAATTTTTTGGGGAAAATGCGAAACATTTTGAATGTTCTGAATAAGTACGTTTTAAGTAAGACTGCTGGTTGGTGTTGGAATTTTTCAAATCGAAGTAGCAACATTTTTAATTGAGAAAATGGTATTACGGAATTCCTGGAATTTCGGGAAGAGCGGGAATTTTTTGGGGGAAAATGCGAAACATTTTGAATGTTCTGAATAAGTACGTTATAAGTGAGACTGCTGGTTGGTGTTGGAATTTTTCAAATTGAAGTAGCAACATTTTTAATTGAGAAAATGGTATTACGGAATTCCTGGAATTTCGGGAAGAGCGGGAATTTTGGGGGGAAAATGCGAAACATTTTGAATGTTCTGAATAAGTACGTTATAAGTGAGACTGTTGGTTGGTGTTGGAATTTTTCAAATTGAAGTAGCAACATTTTTAATTGAGAAAATGGTATTACGGAATTCCTGGAATTTCGGGAAAAGCTGGAATTTTTTCGGGAAAATGCGAAACATTTTGAATGTTCTGAATAAGTACGTTATAAGTAAGACTGCTGGTTGATGTTGGAATTTTTCAAATCGAAGTAGCAACATTTTTAATTGAGAAAATGGTATTACGGAATTCCTGGAATTTCGGGAAGAGCGGGAATTTTTTGGGGAAAATGCGAAACATTTTGAATGTTCTGAATAAGTACGTTTTATGTAAGACTGCTGGTTGGTGTTGGAATTTTTCAAATCGAAGTAGCAACATTTTTAATTGAGAAAATGGTATTACGGAATTCCTGGAATTTCGGGAAGAGCGTGAATTTTTGGGGGAAAATGCGAAACATTTTGAATGTTCTGAATAAGTACGCTATAAGTAAGACTGCTGGTTGATGTTGGAATTTTTCGAATCGAAGTAGCAACATTTTTAATTGAGAAAATGGTATTACGGAATTCCTGGAATTTCGGGAAGAGCGGGAATTTTTTGGGGGAAAATGCGAAACATTTTCCTGCGATGAGGTGGCGACTTGTCCAGGGTGTACCCCGCCTTCCGCCCGATTGTAGCTGAGATAGGCTCCAGCGCCCCCCGCGACCCTGAAGGGAATAAGCGGTAGAAAATGGATGGATGGATGTGTAGCACCGCCCCCTGTTGGTTCCCCCCAGTAGTGCAGCGTCATTGTGAGACCGACAGTCTCCGGTTTCAGTTACCTGGCAAGTGGGCAAACAAAACCTCGGTCACACGACCCCCCCCTGAGGAAACCTCCGAGGCGTCACCGGATCCGGCCCACTCACCTGTAGGGGCGCCTCGGTCTCCGCCAGGGCTCTCTCCAGCCGGCGCTTGGCCTCTGCGAGCGCGGCGGTCTCGGTCACGGCGTTGTCCACCTCGTGGCTCAGCTCGGACCTCCAGAAGACGATGTCGCCCAGGCGCTCGCCGATGTCCTTGCTGCTGGTCTCCTGCGTGCGGCGGGTCAGCTGCTCCTTGTCCTGGATCAGCCTCAGCGTGTCCCGCCGGAGTCTCTCGGCGCTGTTGCGGCTGGCCTCCGACTGGCGGAAGTAGGTCTGGTTGGACCTGAACCAGTCGTCGGGCGTGTAGCGGGCGCTCCTGGCCGAGAGGTCCAGGCCGGGGACGGCGGCGCCGCTGCCGGCGGTCTTGTAGTAGCTGGCGCTCCTCCACTGGTTGGCGCTGTGGTTGGCGTGGCGGTAGCTGGACGCGGTGGTGGAGATGGGCGGCAGGAAGTGTCCGGTCTTGGGTCGAGCGTAGGAGGCCGTCAGCTCCATGTCTCCCTCAGGACTTGGTGGTGAGTCCGTGTTGCTCACCTGCCCGCGAGCCAAGAAGGTGACTGGACTCATGCATAATAAATACCCACAAGTCTGCCAGCCAATGGCAGCGCTCCATCGCCTCAGTCCAAGACTTCTGTTGACACGAGCGCCGGTTGCCGCGGGCAACCGCTGGCTGCTGCCTTCACTGTCCCGGCAAAACAAAGACGTCAACAATATTTGTACTGTAACTATGTGAGTGCACAGCAGGTGTGTTCTTGCATCATCGTGCGCTCTGCCCGGGTGCCCTTGGGCACACTTTTACAACAGACAGCTAATTATTCAATAACATGAGAAAAAGTAGAGGTGCACAAAAACAACGATTCTTATCCGAATCATGATTCTTATTTCTTTCGATTCTTGAGTCATATTTTTCCAGAATCTTTTTTTTTATTTTTTGGAAAATCTGTTTTATTTTAGGCCATCTCCATGGTTACTGGCCTAATGTTTAGGGGTGTGAATCTTTGGGCACTCAACGTTTTGATCCGATTGCGATTCCTGGAGTGACGATTCGATTCAGAATCGTGATTCTTATTTTTTCCCGATTCTTGATTCCTATTTTTCTAAAATCTTCTTCTTCTTTTTTATTGTTTTTTTTTAGGCCATCTCCATGGTTACTGGCCAAATGTTTAGGGGTGTGAATCTTTGGGTGCTCAACATTTTGATTCGATTCAGAATCGTGATTCTTATTTCTGTCGATTCTTGATTCCTATTTTTAAAAAATGTATTAATTTTGTTTATTCATTATTTTTTTTAATGTTTTTTTTTTTTTAGGCCATCTCCATGCTTTGTGAACTCAACGTTTTGATCCGATTCCGACGATTCGATTCAGAATCGTGATTCTTATTTATTTTCGATTCTTGATTCCTATTTTTCTAAAATCTTTTATTTTTGTTTTTGTTTTTTTATAGTTTTTTTTTTAGGCCATCTCCATGCTTTGTGAACTCAACGTTTTGATCCGATTCCGACGATTCGATTCAGAATCGTGATTCTTATTTATTTTCGATTCTTGATTCCTATTTTTCTAAAATCTTTTATTTTTGTTTTTGTTTTTTTATAGTTTTTTTTTTTTAGGCCATCTCCATGCTTTGTGAACTCAACGTTTTGATCCGATTCCGACGATTCGATTCAGAATCGTGATTCTTATTTTTTTTCGATTCTTGATTCCTATATTTCTAAAATCTTCTTCTTCTTTTTTATCGTTTTTTTTTAGGCCATCTCCATGGTTACTGGCCAAATGTTTAGGGGTGTGAATCTTTAGGAACTCAACGTTTTGATCCGATTCCGATTCCTTGGGTGATGATTCGATTCAGAATCGTGATTTCTATTTATTTCCATTCTTGATTCCTATTTTTCAAAAATCGTTTTTTTTCTTTCTTTTAAAATCTTTTTTTAAGGCCATCTCCATGGTTACTGGCCAAATGTTTAGGGGTGTGAATCTTTGGGTGCTCAACATTTTGATTTGATTCAGAATTGTGATTCTTATTTATGTCGATTCTCGATTCCTATTTTTCAAAAATATATTAAAAAAATTGAAGTCGTTTTTTTTAGGCCATCTCCATGGTTACTGGCCTAATGTTTAGGGGTGTGAATCTTTGGGCACTCAACGTTTTGATCCGGTTGCGATTCCTGGAGTGACGATTCGATTTAGAATCGTGATTCTTATTTATTTTCGATTCTTGATTCCTATTTTTCTAAAATATATATATATATTTTTTTTTTAATTGTTTTTTAAGGCCATCTCCATGCTTTGGGCACCCAACATTTTGATCCGAACCCGATTCCTGGGTGACAATTCGATTCAGAATCGTGATTCTTATTTCTTTTCGATTCTTGATTCCTATTTTTATAAAATAAAATTTTCTTTCTTTTAAAATATTTTTTAAGGCCATCTCCATGGTTACTGGCCAAATGTTTAGGGGTGTGAATCTTTGGGTGCTCAACATTTTGATTCGATTCAGAATCGTGATTCTTATTTATGTCAATTCTTGATTCCTATTTTTTTTAAAATGTATTAATTGTTTTAAAGTCATTTAAGTCTTTTTCTAAAATATTTTATTTATTTATTATTTTTTTTAATGTTTTTTTTTTTTTAGGTCATCTCCATGCTTTGTGAACTCAACGTTTTGATCCGATTCCGACGATTCGATTCAGAATCGTGATTCTTATTTATTTTCGATTCTTGATTCCTATTTTTCTAAAATCTTTTATTTTTGTTTTTGTTTTTTTATAGTTTTTTTTTTAGGCCATCTCCATGCTTTGTGAACTCAACGTTTTGATCCGATTCCGACGATTCGATTCAGAATCGTGATTCTTATTTATTTTCGATTCTTGATTCCTATTTTTCTAAAATCTTTTATTTTTGTTTTTGTTTTTTTATAGTTTTTTTTTTTTAGGCCATCTCCATGCTTTGTGAACTCAACGTTTTGATCCGATTCCGACGATTTGATTCAGAATCGTGATTCTTATTTTTTTTCGATTCTTGATTCCTATATTTCTAAAATCTTCTTCTTTTTTATCGTTTTTTTTTAGGCCATCTCCATGGTTACTGGCCAAATGTTTAGGGGTGTGAATCTTTAGGAACTCAACGTTTTGATCCGATTCCGATTCCTTGGGTGATGATTCGATTCAGAATCGTGATTTCTATTTATTTCCATTCTTGATTCCTATTTTTCAAAAATCTTTTTTTTTTCTTTCTTTTAAAATCTTTTTTTAAGGCCATCTCCATGGTTACTGGCCAAATGTTTAGGGGTGTGAATCTTTGGGTGCTCAACATTTTGATTTGATTCAGAATTGTGATTCTTATTTATGTCGATTCTCGATTCCTATTTTTCAAAAATATATAAAAAAAATTGAAGTCGTTTTTTTAGGCCATCTCCATGGTTACTGGCCTAATGTTTAGGGGTGTGAATCTTTGGGCACTCAACGTTTTGATCCGATTGCGATTCCTGGAGTGACGATTCGATTCAGAATCGTGATTCTTATTTTTTTCCGATTCTTGATTCCTATTTTTCTAAAATCTTCTTCTTCTTTTTTATTGTTTTTTTTTAGGCCATCTCCATGGTTACTGGCCAAATGTTTAGGGGTGTGAATCTTTGGGTGCTCAACATTTTGATTCGATTCAGAATTGTGATTCTTATTTCTGTCGATTCTTGATTCCTATTTTTAAAAAATGTATTAATTTTTTTAAAGTCTTTTTCTAAAATATTTTATTTATTCATTATTTTTTTTAATGTTTTTTTTTTTTTTAGGCCATCTCCATGCTTTGTGAACTCAACGTTTTGATCCGATTCCGACGATTCGATTCAGAATCGTGATTCTTATTTATTTTCGATTCTTGATTCCTATTTTTCTAAAATCTTTTATTTTTGTTTTTGTTTTTTTATAGTTTTTTTTTTAGGCCATCTCCATGCTTTGTGAACTCAACGTTTTGATCCGATTCCGACGATTCGATTCAGAATCGTGATTCTTATTTTTTTCGATTCTTGATTCCTATATTTCTAAAATCTTCTTCTTCTTTTTTATCATTTTTTTTAGGCCATCTCCATGGTTACTGGCCAAATGTTTAGGGGTGTGAATCTTTAGGAACTCAACGTTTTGATCCGATTCCGATTCCTTGGGTGACGATTCGATTCAGAATCGTGATTTCTATTTATTTCCATTCTTGATTCCTATTTTTCAAAAATCTTTTTTTTTTCTTTCTTTTAAAATCTTTTTTTAAGGCCATCTCCATGGTTACTGGCCAAATGTTTAGGGGTGTGAATCTTTGGGTGCTCAACATTTTGATTCGATTCAGAATCGTGATTCTTATTTATGTCAATTCTTGATTCCTATTTTAAAAAAATGTATTAATTATTTTAAAGTCATTTAAGTCTTTTTCTAAAATATTTTATTTATTCATTATTTTTTTAATGTTTTTTTTTTTTTAGGCCATCTCCATGCTTTGTGAACTCAACGTTTTGATCCGATTCCGACGATTCGATTCAGAATCGTGATTCTTATTTATTTTCGATTCTTGATTCCTATTTTTCTAAAATCTTTTATTTTTGTTTTTGTTTTTTTATAGTTTTTTTTTTAGGCCATCTCCATGCTTTGTGAACTCAACGTTTTGATCCGATTCCGACGATTCGATTCAGAATCGTGGATCTTATTTATTTTCGATTCTTGATTCCTATATTTCTAAAATCTTCTTCTTCTTTTTTATCGTTTTTTTTAGGCCATCTCCATGGTTACTGGCCAAATGTTTAGGGGTGTGAATCTTTAGGAACTCAACGTTTTGATCCGATTCCGATTCCTGGGGTGACGATTCGATTCAGAATCGTGATTTCTATTCTTGATTCCTATTTTTCAAAAATCGTTTTTTTTTTCTTTCTTTTAAAATCTTTTTTTAGGCCATCTCCATGGTTACTAGCCAAATGTTTTGGGGTGTGAATCTTTGGGTGCTCAACATTTTGATTCGATTCAGAATCGTGATTCTTATTTATGTTGATTCTTGATTCCTATTTTTCAAAAATGTATTAATTGTTTTAAAGTCATTTAAGTCTTTTTCTAAAATATTTTATTTTTTATTTTTATTTTTTAATAGTTTATTTTTTTAGGCCATCTCCATGCTTTGGGAACTCAACGTTTTGATCCGATTCCGATTCCTGTGGTGACGATTTGATTCAGAAACGTGATTCTTATTTATTTTTGATTCTTGATTCCTATTTTTCAAAAATATATATATATTTTTTTTTTTCAATCGTTTTTTTTTAGGCCATGTTCATGCTTTGGGAACGCAACGTTTTGATCCTATTCCGATTCTTGGGGTGAGGATTCGATTCAGAATCGTGATTTTTATTTATCTCCATTCTCGATTCCTATTTTTCAAAAATCTTTTTTTTTTCTTTTAAAATCGTTTTTAAGGCCATCTCCATGGTTACTGGCCAAATGTTTAGGGGTGTGAATCTTTGGGAACTCAACGTTTTGATCCGATTCCGATTCCTTGGGTGACGATTCGATTCAGAATTGTGATTTCTATTTATTTCGATTCTCGATTCCTATTTTTCCAAAATCTTTTTTTTTTTTTTTTTTAATATGTTTTTTTAGGCCATCTCCATGGTTACTGGCCAAATGTTTAGGGGTGTGAATCTTTGGGCACTCAACGTTTTGATCCGATTGCGATTCCTGGAGTGACGATTCGATTCAGAATCGTGATTTCTATTCATTTCCATTCTCGATTCCTATTTTTCAAAAATCTTTTTTTTTTCTTTTAAAATCGTTTTTTAAGGCCATCTCCATGGTTACTGGCCAAATGTTTAGGGTTGTGAATCTTTGGATGCTAAACATTTCGATTCGATTCAGAATCATGATTCTTATTTAAGTCGATTCTCGATTCCTATTTTTCAAAAATATATCTATTTTTTTAAAGTAATTTTTTTAGGCCATCTCCATGGTTACTGGCCAAATGTTTAGGGGTGGGAATATTTGGGCACTCAACATTTTGATCCGATTCCGATTCCTGGGCTGACGATTCGATTCAGAATCGTGATTCTTATTTCTTTTCGATTCTCGATTCCTATTTTTCTAAAATCTTTTATTTTTTCGTTTTATTTATTTATTTTTCGGGGGGTTTTTTAGGCCATCTCCATGCTTTGGGAACTCAACATTTTGATCCGATTCCGATTCCTTGTTTGACGATTTGATTCAGAATTGTAATTTCTATTTGTTTTGATTTTCGATTCCTATTTTTCAAAAATCTTTTTTTTTTCTTTTAAAATCGTTTTTTAAGGCCATCTCCATGGTTACTGGCCAAATGTTTAGGGGTGTGAATCTTTGGGAACTCAACGTTTTGATCCAATTCCGATTCCTGGGGTGACGATTCGATTCAGAATCGTGATTCTTATTTATTTTGATTCTCGATTCATTTTGAATTCACTACTTTATTGAAAGTTTATTATTGTGTCAAATATGTTAGAAAATATTTGTAAACTAAGAATGGGTACCGTTCATGCTGGAACTCATACTGTACCATTTTGGGGTATTTTTGTGTGCGTTAATAAATATTGTTTTTGATAGTATAATCTCTTTTAAAAACTAGCTGCTGTCCATTTGTTTTATCTTGTTTCATTATCACATTTCTGAGTCTCAGTTACAGTTGCACGTCCAAGACATTATATGGCAGAAGTGTTTTTTTAAAAAAATTTTTATGTTGTTTTGTTGCGCCCTAAGAAGTGTTAATAATGTAAGTGTCGTACTTATTACGCACCAGCTGTTTGATTGCAACGTGTCTCTCAGTTGTGGTTTTCACGAACACATTCGGAGGCGTTGAAATCGCCATGTAAATCCGCTCATGCTAATTAGTAGTTTTTCAATAGAAAAGCCAATGCATATTAGCAACGAGCTAGCACATTTTTGAAAAAAAGTGAAGCCATACCTTTTTTTTTTTTTTTTTTTTTTTTTTAGGTTTCTTTGTCCGCCAAAACAAAACAAAAAAAGTATCGTATTTAATACCCATCCTTGATGGAAACACTGGATCTTTTTTTTTTACAAGTCTTCTTCTTGGACGCTGACTCAGCGCTCACGTGCAAAGACGATACTGGGGGGAAAAAGCCGGTATTGACTTGGTATCAAAGGTATCGCTACCTCAACAACCCGGTATAGTCATGGTCGAAAGTTTATAGACCCCTTATTACATTATGAGAAGCTTTTGATTGGTGTTTATTAGCCGTTAGCTACTCCATTTTCTTTGAACTCTAACGACACAATCTGCTCGGGATTTTTTAGAGAGTATCAACCGAAAAAAATCCATCTTTTTTGGGAGGGTGAGTGAGGTATTGTGGGCGAGCAATCTGAGCTTGTAAGTCAGTTTGGATTACCTTGGCCCGCTGAATGATTGATAGAACACAACAATAATCTGTGTAGAGTTACACTCTCTGATAGCTCGCCTTCCACTGCGCTCTGCACAGACGGTGACTCTGCACTTTGTGATGGCAAAAGTATTTATTTTCATTCCCATATTCCGTATTTAGAAGAATGTCTCATCTTTATTTGGGATAATATGGACTTGGGATAGCGGCTGGTGACAAGCCAGCAAGTGGAGCATTTGAATTCCGCCTAGCAACAAGTTAGAGGCGACTATGAAGAACAATAGGAGGATTTTGTTTGATTGATCTTTTTTCTTTTTTTTTTTTAGTGTATAACACAACTTAGTTTTTTTAGGTCAATAACCTTTAATTATGTCTTGCTTGCAACCATGTGCAGCATTTACTTATATGACTCAATGCAAACAACCTTCCCTAGTCATGGTGCAAAAAAAAATGTCAACAGACATGCTCTTTGTCGATATACTTTGTTTTTGTGTAGCTCTCACAAAATAGAGCACACATAAATGTTCACTGCAGTGGACATTTGTAGACAGGTTTAACAACTGTTTTGTTTTTTTAATTAACATATAATTTACCTTTTTTTTTTTTTTTTTTTTTTTTTTTTAGTGTATAACACAACTTTGTTTTTTTAGGTCAATAACCTTTAATTATGTCTTGCTTGCAACCATGTGCAGCATTTACTTATATGATTCAATGCAAACAACCTTCCCTAGTCATGGTGCAAAAAAAAAAAGTCAACAGACATGCTCACTGAACTTTGTCGATATACTTTGTTTTTGTGTAACTCTCACAAAATAGAGCACACATAAATGTTCACTGCAGTGGACATTTGTAGACAGGTTTAACAACAGTTTGTTTTTTTTATTAACTTTTTTGTATTTATTTTGTAACTCCAACAAAACAAATTGAGCACAAATAAATGTCCACTGCAGTGGACGTTTATGGACATGTATTACAGGGCTATTTTATTTATTTTTAATTTTTTGTCCTTTCCAGCTACTTAGACAATGTTTGATTGATCTTTAACTTGCAAAAAAAAAAATTATCCTAAAAGTTTTATTCTAAGTGTTTTTTGTTTTTACATTTTTTAAACAAATTTTGTAACTCCAACAAAACAAATTGAGCACAAATAAACGTCCACTGCCACCGATGACCCAATGCAAACAACCTTCCCTAGTCATGGTGCAAAAAAAAAATGTCAACAGACATGCTCACTGAACTTTGTCGATATACTTTGTTTTTGTGTAGCTCCCACAAAATAGAGCACACATAAATGTTCACTGCAGTGGACATTTGTAGACAGGTTTAACAACTGTTTTTTTTTTTTTAATTAACATTTAATTTACCTTTTTTTTTTTTTTTTGTGGATAACACAACTTTGTTTTTTTAGGTCAATAACCTTTAATTATGTCTTGCTTGCAACCAAGTGCAGCATTTACTTATATGACTCAATGCAAACAACCTTCCCTAGTCATGGTGCAAAAAAAATGTCAACAGACATGCTCACTGAACTTTGTCGATATATTTTGTTTTTGTGTAACTCTCACAAAATAGAGCACACATAAATGTTCACTGCAGTGGACATTTGTAGACAGGTTTAACAACTGTTTTTTTTTTTTTATTAACATTTAATTTACCTTTTTTTTTTTTTTTTTTTTTTTTTTGTGGATAACACAACTTTGTTTTTTTAGGTCAATAACCTTTAATTATGTCTTGCTTGCAACCATGTGCAGCATTTACTTATATGATTCAATGCAAACAACCTTCCCTAGTCATGGTGCAAAAAAAAAATGTCAACAGACATGCTCACTGAACTTTGTCGATATACTTTGTTTTTGTGTAACTCTCACAAAATAGAGCACACATAAATGTTCACTGCAGTGGACATTTGTAGACAGGTTTAACAACTGTTTTTTTTTTTTAATTAACATTTAATTTACCTTTTTTTTTTTTTTTTTTTTTTTTTTGTGGATAACACAACTTTGTTTTTTTAGGTCAATAACCTTTAATTATGTCTTGCTTGCAACCAAGTGCAGCATTTACTTATATGACTCAATGCAAACAACCTTCCCTAGTCATGGTGCAAAAAAAAAATGTCAACAGACATGCTCACTGAACTTTGTCGATATACTTTGTTTTTGTGTAACTCTCACAAAATAGAGCACACATAAATGTTCACTGCAGTGGACATTTGTAGACAGGTTTAACAACAGTTTTTGTTTTTTTTAATTAACTTTTTTGTATTTATTTTGTAACTCCAACAAAACAAATTGAGCACAAATAAATGTCCACTGCAGTGGACGTTTATGGACATGCATTACAGGGCTATTTTATTTATTTTTTATTTTTTATTTTTTGTCCTTTCCAGCTACTTGGACAATGTTTGATTGATCTTTAACTTGCAAAAAAAAATGATCCTAAAAGTTTTATTCTAAGTGTTTTTTGTTTTTACATTTTTTAAACAAATTGTGTAACTCCAACAAAACAAATTGACCACAAATAAACGTCCACTGCCACTGATGACCCAATGCAAACAACCTTCCCTAGTCATGGTGCAAAAAAAAAAAAAATGTCAACAGACATGCTCACTGAACTTTGTCGATATAAAAAAACCTTCCATTTTTTGTTTAGTTTTTGTGTAAGTCTCACAAAATAGAGCACAAATAAATGTTCACTGCAGTGGTCATTTGTAGACAGGTTTAACAACATTTTTTTTTTTTTTTTTTTTATTTACCTTTTTTTTTTTTTTTTTTTGTAACTCCAACAAAACAAATTGAGCACAAATAAATGTCCACTGCAGTGGACATTTACGGACATGCATAACAGGACTATTTTATTATAATTTTGTATTTTTTATTTTTTTTGTCCTGTCCAGCTACTTAGACAATGTTTGATTGATCTTTAACTTGCAAAAAAAAAAAAAAAAAAGTATTCTAAATGTTTTATTCTAAGTGTTTTTTGTTTTTACATTTTTTTTTAACAAATTGTATAACTCCAACAAAACAAGCACAAACAACCGAGCACAAATAAATGTCCACTGCAGGGGACGTTTATGGACATTCAAAACAAGGCTTTTTTATTAATTGTATTTATTTTTTTCCTGTCCAGTTACTCAGGCAATGTTTGATTGATCTTAATTTGCAAACAAATTTTATTCTGAAAGTTTTACAGTGAATCAAATCGACTGTTTGTTGTTGGCATAGGAACAAACTACGGCCCACAGGTCAAGTGCAGCCCGCTAACGTCTTCAAATTGGCTCGCAAGATGTCATGAAATTAATCATTTTACCCGCAGAGAGATTGCGTTCGTTTTAAAAGTCTGACATCTTAGATGCTGCTATTTTGTCACCTTCTAGTGGATAATACACTTTTTTATTTTTTTTAGGTCAATAACCTTTAATTATGTCTTGCTTGAAACTATGTGCAGTATTTACTTATATGACTCAATGCAAACAACCTTCCCTAGTCATGGTGCAAAAAAACAATTTCAACAGACATGCTCACTGAACTTCATGGATGTAAAAAAAATAAAAAAAATTTGGTTTGTTTTTGTGTAACTCTCACAAAATAGAACACAAATAAATGTTCACTGCAGTGGACATTTGTAGACAGGTTTAACAACTGTTTTTTTAATTTACATTTTTTTTGTTTTGTCATAATGGTAACTCCAACAAAACTAATTGAGCACAAATACATGTCCACTGCAGGGGACGTTTATGTACATACATAACAGGGCTATTTTATTATTAATATTATTATTATTATTATTATTTTGTCCTGTCCAGCTACTTAGACAATGTTTGATTGATCCTTAACTTGGAAAAAAAAAAATTATCCTAAAAGTTTTATTCTAAGTGTTTTTTGTTTTTACATTTTTTAAACAAATTTTGTAACTCCAACAAAACAAATTGAGCACAAATAAACGTCCACTGCCACCGATGACCCAATGCAAACAACCTTCCCTAGTCATGGTGCAAAAAAAAAAAAAAAAAAAAAGTCAACAGACATGCTCATTGAACTTGTCGATATAAACAAACTTCCGTTTTTTGTTTTTTTGTGTGTGTAACTCTCACAAAATAGAGCACACATAAATGTTCACTGCAGTGGACATTTGTAGACAGGTTTTACAACTGTTTTTTAAATTTTTTTTATTTACCTTTTTTTTTTTTAATTATTTTGTAACTCCAACAAAACAAATTGAGCACAAATAAATGTCCACTGCAGTGGACGTTTATGGACATGCATAACAGGGCTATTTTTTTTAATATTATTTTTTGTCCTGTCCAGCTACTTAGACAATGTTTGATTGATTTTTAACTTGCAAAAAATATATATTCTAAAAGTTTTATTCTAATTTTTTTTTGTTTTTACATTTTTTAAACAAATGTTGTAACTCCAACAAATTGAGCACAAATAAATGTCCACTGCAGTGGACGTTTATGGACATGCAAAACAGGGCTTTTTTTTTTTTTTTTGGCCTGTCCTGCTACTCAGGCAATGTTTGGTTGATCTTAATTTGCAAAAAAAAAGGTTTTTTTATGTCAATAACCTTTAATTATGTCTTGATTGAAACCATCCACATCATTTACGTGTATGACCCAATGCAAACAACCTTCCCGAGTCATGGTGCAAAAAAAGTATAAAACAAGTATTTTTTTTTTTCTTTTTTTAGAAATTGTGTAACTTTCACAAAATCGAGCACAAATAAATGTCCACTGCGGATGACGTTTATGGATATGCAAAACAGGGCTTTTAAAAAAAAAAAATATATATATATATATATATATATTTATTTTTATTTTTATTTTTTTGGCCTGTCCAGCTACTCAGGCAATGTTTGGTTGATCTTAACTTCCAAAAAAATCTATTCATTCATTCATTTTAAAAGTCTGACATCTTAGATACTGCTATTCTGTCGCCTTTTAGTGAATAACACACATTTGTTTTTTTTAGGTCAATAACCTTTAATTATGCCTTGCTTGAAATCATGCACATAATTTAATTGTATGACCCAATGCAAACAACCTTCCCTAGTCATGGTGCAAAAAAAAATTCAACAGAAATGTTTGTGGATATTATAAAAAAAAAAAAAAAAAAGTCCTTTTTTTTTTTAGAAATTGCGTAACTCTCACAAAATAGAGCACAAATAAATGTTCACTGCAGTGGACCTTTGTAGACAATTTTTGTTTTGTTTTGTTTGTTTTTTTCATTTTTTAAACATATTTTGTAACTCCAACAAAACAAATCGAGCACAAATAAATGTCCACTGCAGGGGACGTTTATGGACATGCAAAACAGGGCTTTTTATTGTATTTTTTTTTATTTTTGGCCTTTCCAGCTACTCAGGCAATGTTTGGTTGATCTTAACTTCCAAAAAAAAAAGTATTCTGAAAGTTTTACAATTAATCAAATTGACTATTTGTTGTTGGCGTAGGAACAAACTACGGCCCGCGGGTCAAGTACGGCCCGCCGACGTCTTCAAAATGGCCTGCAAGACGTCATGAAATTAATAATTTTACCCGCAGGGAGATTGCGTTCGTTTTAAAAGTCTGACATCTGCAGCAGCTGCTATTTTGTCACCTTCTAGAGGATAATACAAGTTTTTTTTTTTTAGGTCAATAACCTTTAAGTATGTCTTGCTTGAAACCATGCGCATTTACCAAGCATTGAAAAGTATTGACTTGTATGACCCAATGGATCTACACCTAACATCCACTGTAATGATATCATGTACAGGCACGTATCTAGTCGATACTACTATCATTACGTTGATATTCATTTTTACCATGAATTGATTAACGTGGACAAGTTGAAAAACTTATTGGGGTGTTACCATTTAGTGATCAATTGTACGGAGTATGTACTGTACTGTGCAATCTACTAATAAAAGTCTCAATCAATCAATCAATCAAACAACCTTCCCTAGTCATGGTGCAAAAAAATAAAAATAAATAAATAAACAAGACATGCTCACTGAACTTTGTGGATATTATTAAAAAAAGCCTTTTTTTTTTCCTTTTTTTTTAATAAATTGTGTAACTCTCCCAAATACATTTTCACTGCAGTGGACATTTGTAGACAGGCTTTTTGTTTAGTTTTTTGTTTTTACATTTTTTAAACAAATTTTGTAACTCCAACAAAACAAATCGTGCACAAATAAATGTCCACTGCAGGGGACGTTTATGGACATGCAAAACAGGGCTTTTTTATTTATTTATTTTGCTGCTATTCTGTCACCTTTTAGTGGATAATACAAAGGTTATTTTAGGTCAATAATGTTGCTTGAAACCATGCGCAGCATTCACTTGTATGACCCAATGCAAACAACCTTCACTAGTCATGGTGCAAAAAAAAAAAAAATGTCAACAGACATGCTCACTGAACTTTGTGGATATCATAAAAAAAAACATCATATTTTTGTCTTTTTTTTGTGTGTGTGTTTTTTTTTAGAAATGATGTCACTCTCACAAAATAGAGCACAGATAAATGTTCACTGCAGTGGACATTTGTAGACAGTTTTTGTTTTTTTTTGTTTTTTGTTTTTAAATTTTTTAAACACATTTTGTGACTCCAACAAAACAAAACGTGCACAAATAAATGTCCACTGCAGGGGACGTTTATGGACATGCAAAACAGGGCTTTTTTATTTATTTATTTATTTTGCTGCTATTCTGTCACCTTTTAGTGGATAATACAAAGGTTATTTTAGGTCAATTACCTTTAATTATGTGTTGCTTGAAACCATGCGCAACATTCACTTGTATGACCCAATGCAAACAACCTTCACTAGTCATGGTGCAAAAAAAAAAAAATGTCAACAGACATGCTCACTGAACTTTGTGGATATCATAAAAAAAACATCATATTTTTGTCTTTTTTTTGTGTGTGTGTTTTTTTTTTTAGAAATGATGTCACTCTCACAAAATAGAGCACAGATAAATGTTCACTGCAGTGGACATTTGTAGACAGTTTTTTTTGTTTTTGTTTTTTGTTTTTAAATTTTTTAAACAAATTTTGTAACTCCAACAAAACAAAACGTGCACAAATAAATGTCCACTGCAGGGGACGTTTATGGACATGCAAAACAGGGCTTTTTTATTTATTTATTTATTTTGCTGCTATTCTGTCGCCTTTTAGTGGATAATACAAAGGTTATTTTAGGTCAATAACCTTTAATTATGTGTTGCTTGAAACCATGCACAACATTTACTTGTATGACCCAATGCAAACAACCTTCCCTAGTCATGGTGCAAAAAAAAAAAATGTCAACAGACATGCTCACTGAACTTTGTGGATATCATAAAAAAACCATCATATTTTTGTCTTTTTGTTTTAGTGTTTGTTTTTTTTTTTAGAAATTATGGTCACTCTCACAAAATAGAGCACAGATAAATGTTCACTGCAGTGGACATTTGTAGACAGGTGTTTTTGTTTTGTTTTTTGTTTTTACATTGTTTAAACAAATTTTGTAACTCCAACAAAATAAAACGTGCACAAATAAATGTCCACTGCAGGGGACGTTTATGGACATGCAAAACAGGGCTTTATTTTATTTTAGAAATGATGTCACTCTCACAAAATAGAGCACAGATAAATGTTCACTGCAGTGGACATTTGTAGACAGTTTTTTGTTTTTTTTGTTTTTTGTTTTTAAATTTTTTAAACAAATTTTGTAACTCCAACAAAACAAAACGTGCACAAATAAATGTCCACTGCAGGGGACGTTTATGGACATGCAAAACAGGGCTGTTTTATTTATTTATTTATTTTGCTGCTATTCTGTCGCCTTTTAGTGGATAATACAAAGGTTCTTTTAGGTCAATAACCTTTAATTATGTGTTGCTTGAAACCATGCACAACATTTACTTGTATGACCCAATGCAAACAACCTTCCCTAGTCATGGTGCAAAAAAAAAAAAAAAAATGTCAACAGACATGCTCACTGAACTTTGTGGATATCATAAAAAAAACATCATATTTTTGTCTTTTTTTTGTGTGTGTGTTTTTTTTTTAGAAATGATGTCACCCTCACAAAATAGAGCACAGATAAATGTTCACTGCAGTGGACATTTGTAGACAGTTTTTTTTTTGTTTTGTTTTTTGTTTTTAAATTTTTTAAACAAATTTTGTAACTCCAACAAAACAAAACGTGCACAAATAAATGTCCACTGCAGGGGACGTTTATGGACATGCAAAACAGGGCTGTTTTATTTATTTATTTATTTTGCTGCTATTCTGTCGCCTTTTAGTGGATAATACAAAGGTTATTTTAGGTCAATAACCTTTAATTATGTGTTGCTTGAAACCATGCGCAGCATTCACTTGTATGACCCAATGCAAACAACCTTCACTAGTCATGGTGCAAAAAAAAAAAATGTCAACAGACATGCTCACTGAATTTTGTGGATATCATAAAAAAACCATCATATTTTTGTCTTTTTTTTGTGTGTGTGTCTTTTTTTTTAGAAATGATGTCACTCTCACAAAATAGAGCACAGATAAATGTTCACTGCAGTGGACATTTGTAGACAGGTTTTTTGTTTAGTTTTTTGTTTTTACATTTTTTAAACAAATTTTGTAACTCCAACAAAGCAAATCGTGCACAAATAAATGTCCACTGCAGGGGACATTTATGGACATGCAAAACAGGGCTTTTTTATTTATTTATTTATTTATTTATTTTGCTGCTATTCTGTCACCTTTTAGTGGATAATACAAAGGTTATTTTAGGTCAATAACCTTTAATTATGTGTTGCTTGAAACCATGCGCAGCATTCACTTGTATGACCCAATGCAAACAACCTTCACTAGTCATGGTGCAAAAAAAAAAAATGTCAACAGACATGCTCACTGAACTTTGTGGATATCATAAAAAAAACATCATATTTTTGTCTTTTTTTTGTGTGTGTGTTTTTTTTTAGAAATGATGTCACTCTCACAAAATAGAGCACAGATAAATGTTCACTGCAGTGGACATTTGTAGACAGTTTTTTTTTGTTTTGTTTTTTGTTTTTAAATTTTTTAAACAAATTTTGTGACTCCAACAAAACAAAACGTGCACAAATAAATGTCCACTGCAGGGGACGTTTATGGACATGCAAAACAGGGCTTTTTTATTTATTTATTTATTTTGCTGCTATTCTGTCGCCTTTTAGTGGATAATACAAAGGTTATTTTAGGTCAATAACCTTTAATTATGTGTTGCTTGAAACCATGCGCAACATTCACTTGTATGACCCAATGCAAACAACCTTCACTAGTCATGGTGCAAAAAAAAAAAAATGTCAACAGACATGCTCACTGAACTTTGTGGATATCATAAAAAAAACATCATATTTTTGTCTTTTTTTTGTGTGTGTGTTTTTTTTTTTAGAAATCATGTCACTCTCACAAAATAGAGCACAGATAAATGTTCACTGCAGTGGACATTTGTAGACAGTTTTTTTTTTGTTTTGTTTTTTGTTTTTAAATTTTTTAAACAAATTTTGTGACTCCAACAAAACAAAACGTGCACAAATAAATGTCCACTGCAGGGGACGTTTATGGACATGCAAAACAGGGCTTTTTTATTTATTTATTTATTTTGCTGCTATTCTGTCGCCTTTTAGTGGATAATACAAAGGTTATTTTAAGTCAATAACCTTTAATTATGTGTTGCTTGAAACCATGCACAACATTTACTTGTATGACCCAATGCAAACAACCTTCCCTAGTCATGGTGCAAAAAAAAAAAAATGTCAACAGACATGCTCACTGAACTTTGTGGATATCATAAAAAAAACATCATATTTTTGTCTTTTTGTTTTAGTGTTTGTTTTTTTTAGAAATTATGGTCACTCTCACAAAATAGAGCACAGATAAATGTTCACTGCAGTGGACATTTGTAGACAGGTGTTTTTGTTTTGTTTTTTGTTTTTACATTGTTTAAACAAATTTTGTAACTCCAACAAAACAAAACGTGCACAAATAAATGTCCACTGCAGGGGACGTTTATGGACATGCAAAACAGGGCTTTATTTTATTTTAGAAATGATGTCACTCTCACAAAATAGAGCACAGATAAATGTTCACTGCAGTGGACATTTGTAGACAGTTTTTTTTTTTGTTTTTAAATTTTTTAAACAAATTTTGTGACTCCAACAAAACAAAACGTGCACAAATAAATGTCCACTGCAGGGGACGTTTATGGACATGCAAAACAGGGCTTTTTTATTTATTTAGCTGCTATTCTGTCGCCTTTTAGTGGATAATACAAAGGTTCTTTTAGGTCAATAACCTTTAATTATGTGTTGCTTGAAACCATGCACAACATTTACTTGTATGACCCAATGCAAACAACCTTCCCTAGTCATGGTGCAAAAAAAAAATGTCAACAGACATGCTCACTGAACTTTGTGGATATCATAAAAAACACATCATATTTTTGACTTTTTGTTTTAGTGTTTGTTTTTTTAGAAATGATGGTCACTCTCACAAAATAGAGCACAGATAAATGTTCATTGCAGTGGACATTTGTAGACAGGTGTTTTTGTTTTGTTTTTTGTTTTTACATTTTTTAAACAAATTTTGTAACTCCAACAAAACAAAACGTGCACAAATAAATGTCCACTGCAGGGGACGTTTATGGACATGCAAAACAGGGCTTTATTTTATTTTAGAAATGATGTCACTCTCACAAAATAGAGCACAGATAAATGTTCACTGCAGTGGACATTTGTAGACAGTTTTTTTTTTTTTTTTTTTTTTTTTTTTTTACATTTTTTAAACAAATTTTGTAACTCCAACAAAACAAAACGTGCACAAATAAATGTCCACTGCAGGGGACGTTTGTGGACATGCAAAACAGGGCTTTTTTATTTATTTATTTATTTTGCTGCTATTCTGTCGCCTTTTAGTGGATAATACAAAGGTTATTTTAGATCAATAACCTTTAATTATGTGTTGCTTGAAACCATGCACAACATTTACTTGTATGACCCAATGCAAACAACCTTCCCTAGTCATGGTGCAAAAAAAAAAAATGTCAACAGACATGCTCACTGAACTTTGTGGATATCATAAAAAAAACATCATATTTTTGTCTTTTTGTTTTAGTGTTTGTTTTTTTTAGAAATTATGGTCACTCTCACAAAATAGAGCACAGATAAATGTTCACTGCAGTGGACATTTGTAGACAGGTGTTTTTGTTTTGTTTTTTGTTTTTACATTGTTTAAACAAATTTTGTAACTCCAACAAAACAAAACGTGCACAAATAAATGTCCACTGCAGGGGACGTTTATGGACATGCAAAACAGGGCTTTATTTTATTTTAGAAATGATGTCACTCTCACAAAATAGAGCACAGATAAATGTTCACTGCAGTGGACATTTGTAGACAGTTTTTTTTTGTTTTTGTTTTTTGTTTTTAAATTTTTTAAACAAATTTTGTAACTCCAACAAAACAAAACGTGCACAAATAAATGTCCACTGCAGGGGACGTTTATGGACATGCAAAACAGGGCTTTTTTATTTATTTATTTATTTTGCTGCTATTCTGTCGCCTTTTAGTGGATAATACAAAGGTTATTTTAGGTCAATAACCTTGCTTGAAACCATGCGCAGCATTCACTTGTATGACCCAATGCAAACAACCTTCACTAGTCATGGTGCAAAAAAAAAAATGTCAACAGACATGCTCACTGAACTTTGTGGATATCATAAAAAAAACATCATATTTTTGTCTTTTTTTTGTGTGTGTGGTTTTTTTTTAGAAATGATGTCACTCTCACAAAATAGAGCAGAGATAAATGTTCACTGCAGTGGACATTTGTAGACAGTTTTTTTTTTGTTTTGTTTTTTGTTTTTAAATTTTTTAAACAAATTTTGTGACTCCAACAAAACAAAACGTGCACAAATAAATGTCCACTGCAGGGGACGTTTATGGACATGCAAAACAGGGCTTTTTTATTTATTTATTTATTTTGCTGCTATTCTGTCACCTTTTAGTGGATAATACAAAGGTTATTTTAGGTCAATAACCTTTAATTATGTGTTGCTTGAAACCATGCACAACATTTACTTGTATGACCCAATGCAAACAACCTTCCCTAGTCATGGTGCAAAAAAAAAAAAAATGTCAACAGACATGCTCACTGAACTTTGTGGATATCATAAAAAAAACATCATATTTTTGTCTTTTTTTTGTGTGTGTGTTTTTTTTTTAGAAATGATGTCACTCTCACAAAATAGAGCACAGATAAATGTTCACTGCAGTGGACATTTGTAGACAGTTTTTTTTTGTTTTGTTTTTTGTTTTTAAATTTTTTAAACAAATTTTGTAACTCCAACAAAACAAAACGTGCACAAATAAATGTCCACTGCAGGGGACGTTTATGGACATGCAAAACAGGGCTTTTTTATTTATTTATTTATTTTGCTGCTATTCTGTCGCCTTTTAGTGGATAATACAAAGGTTATTTTAGGTCAATAACCTTTAATTATGTGTTGCTTGAAACCATGCGCAGCATTCACTTGTATGACCCAATGCAAACAACCTTCACTAGTCATGGTGCAAAAAAAAAAAAATGTCAACAGACATGCTCACTGAACTTTGTGGATATCATAAAAAAAACATCATATTTTTGTCTTTTTTTTGTGTGTGTGTTTTTTTTTTAGAAATGATGTCACTCTCACAAAATAGAGCACAGATAAATGTTCACTGCAGTGGACATTTGTAGACAGTTTTTTTTTTGTTTTGTTTTTTGTTTTTAAATTTTTTAAACAAATTTTGTAACTCCAACAAAACAAATCGTGCACAAATAAATGTCCACTGCAGGGGACGTTTATGGACATGCAAAACAGGGCTTTTTTATTTATTTATTTATTTTGCTGCTATTCTGTCGCCTTTTAGTGGATAATACAAAGGTTATTTTAGGTCAATAACCTTTAATTATGTGTTGCTTGAAACCATGCACAACATTTACTTGTATGACCCAATGCAAACAACCTTCCCTAGTCATGGTGCAAAAAAAAAAAATGTCAACAGACATGCTCACTGAACTTTGTGGATATCATAAAAAAAACATCATATTTTTGTCTTTTTGTTTTAGTGTTTGTTTTTTTTAGAAATTATGGTCACTTTCACAAAATAGAGCACAGATAAATGTTCACTGCAGTGGACATTTGTAGACAGGTGTTTTTGTTTTGTTTTTTGTTTTTACATTGTTTAAACAAATTTTGTAACTCCAACAAAACAAAACGTGCACAAATAAATGTCCACTGCAGGGGACGTTTATGGACATGCAAAACAGGGCTGTTTTATTTATTTATTTATTTTGCTGCTATTCTGTCGCCTTTTAGTGGATAATACAAAGGTTCTTTTAGGTCAATAACCTTTAATTATGTGTTGCTTGAAACCATGCACAACATTTACTTGTATGACCCAATGCAAACAACCTTCCCTAGTCATGGTGCAAAAAAAAAAAATGTCAACAGACATGCTCACTGAACTTTGTGGATATCATAAAAAAACATCATATTTTTGTCTTTTTTTTGTGTGTGTGTGTTTTTTTAGAAATGATGTCACTCTCACAAAATAGAGCACAGATAAATGTTCACTGCAGTGGACATTTGTAGACAGTTTTTTTGTTTTTTTGTTTTTTGTTTTTAAATTTTTTAAACAAATTTTGTAACTCCAACAAAACAAATCGTGCACAAATAAATGTCCACTGCAGGGGACGTTTATGGACATGCAAAACAGGGCTTTTTTATTTATTTATTTATTTATTTATTTATTTATTTTGCTGCTATTCTGTCACCTTTTAGTGGATAATACAAAGGTTATTTTAGGTCAATAACCTTTAATTATGTGTTGCTTGAAACCATGCGCAGCATTCACTTGTATGACCCAATGCAAACAACCTTCACTAGTCATGGTGCAAAAAAAAAAAAATGTCAACAGACATGCTCACTGAACTTTATGGATATCATAAAAAACACATCATATTTTTGACTTTTTGTTTTAGTGTTTGTTTTTTTTAGAAATGATGTCACTCTCACAAAATAGAGCACAGATAAATGTTCACTGCAGTGGACATTTGTAGACAGTTTTTTTTTGTTTTGTTTTTTGTTTTTACATTTTTTAAACAAATTTTGTAACTCCAACAAAACAAAACGTGCACAAATAAATGTCCACTGCAGGGGACGTTTATGGACATGCAAAACAGGGCTTTTTTATTTATTTATTTATTTTGCTGCTATTCTGTCGCCTTTTAGTGGATAATACAAAGGTTCTTTTAGGTCAATAACCTTTAATTATGTGTTGCTTGAAACCATGCACAACATTTACTTGTATGACCCAATGCAACCAACCTTCCCTAGTCATGGTGCAAAAAAAAAAATGTCAACAGACATGCTCACTGAACTTTGTGGATATCATAAAAAAAACATCATATTTTTGTCTTTTTGTTGTTGTTTTTTTTTGTGTTTTTTTTAGAAATGATGTCACTCTCACAAAATAGAGCACAAATAAATGTCCACTACAGTGGACACTTGTGACCACACCTACCAGTGCTAGTGTTTACCTAGTAGGAAACCTGTAATTCTGATTTAGGAAAATAATTGTCCACTGTAGTGGACATGCATACACAGAGCTATTTGTTTTATTTTTTCAACAAGTGTCCACTACAGTGGACACTTGTGAACACACATAACAGTGCTATTATTTTTTGTTTTACCCTTTAGGAAACGTGTAGTTCTGAATAAAAAATAAATACAAAATTGTTCACTACAGTGGACATGCATCCACAGCTATTTGTTTCATTATTTCAAGCAATGTCCACTACAGTGGACACTTGTGAACACACATTGCAGGGCTTTAAAAAATATATATTTTGTAAGCAACGACATTATGGTGGTACTTAATGAATACTTAGGTCTACTACACTACTGTATTTTATGTTGTCATTATGGTGGTACTTAATGAATACTTAGGTCTACTACACTACTGTATTTAATGTTGTCATTATGGTGGTACTTAATGAATACTTAGGTCTACTACACTACTGTATTTAATGTTGTCATTATGGTGGTACTTAATGAATACTTAGGTCTACTACACTACTTAATCTTGTCATTATGGTGGTACTTAATGAATACTTAGGTCTACTACACTACTGTATTTAATGTTGTCATTATGGTGGTACTTAATGAATACTTAGGTCTACTACACTACTGTATTTAATGTCATTATGGTGGTACTTAATGAATACTTAGGTCTACTACAATACTGTATTTAATGTTGTCATTATGGTGGTACTTAATGAATACTTATGTCTATTACACTACTGTATTTAATGTTGTCATTATGGTGGTACTTAATGAATACTTAGGTCTACTACACTACTGTATTTAATGTTGTCATTATGGTGGTACTTAATGAATACTTAGGTCTACTACACTACTGTATTTAATGTCATTATGGTGGTACTTAATGAATACTTATGTCTATTACACTACTGTATTTAATGTTGTCATTATGGTGGTACTTAATGAATACTTAGGTCTACTACACTACTGTATTTAATGTTGTCATTGTGGTGGTACTTAATGAATACTTAGGTCTACTACACTACTTAATGTTGTCATTATGGTGGTACTTAATGATTACTTAGGTCTACTACACTACTTAATGTTGTCATTGTGGTGGTACTTAATGAATACTTAGGTCTACTACACTACTTAATGTTGTCATTATGGTGGTACTTAATGAATACTTAGGTCTACTACACTACTTAATGTTGTCATTATGGGGGTACTTAATGAATACTTAGGTCTACTACACTACTGTATTTAATGTTGTCATTATGGTGGTACTTAATGAATACTTAGGTCTACTACACTACTGTATTTAATGTTGTCATTATGGTGGTACTTAATGAATACTTAGGTCTACTACGCTACTGTATTTAATGTCATTATGGTGGTACTTAATGAATACTTAGGTCTACTACACTACTTAATGTTGTCATTATGGTGGTACTTAATGAATACTTAGGTCTACTACACTACTTAATGTTGTCATTATGGTGGTACTTAATGATTACTTAGGTCTACTACACTACTTAATGTTGTCATTGTGGTGGTACTTAATGAATACTTAGGTCTACTACACTACTTAATGTTGTCATTATGGTGGTACTTAATGAATACTTAGGTCTACTACACTACTGTATTTTAATGTTGTCATTATGGTGGTACTTAATGAATACTTAGGTCTACTACACTACTTAATGTTGTCATTATGGTGGTACTTAATGAATACTTAGGTCTACTACGCTACTGTATTTAATGTCATTATGGTGGTACTTAATGAATACTTAGGTCTACTACACTACTTAATGTTGTCATTATGGTGGTACTTAATGAATACTTAGGTCTACTACACTACTTAATGTTGTCATTATGGTGGTACTTAATGATTACTTAGGTCTACTACACTACTTAATGTTGTCATTGTGGTGGTACTTAATGAATACTTAGGTCTACTACACTACTTAATGTTGTCATTATGGTGGTACTTAATGAATACTTAGGTCTACTACACTACTGTATTTTAATGTTGTCATTATGGTGGTACTTAATGAATACTTAGGTCTACTACACTACTTAATGTTGTCATTATGGTGGTACTTAATGAATACTTAGGTCTACTACAATACTGTATTTAATGTTGTCATTATGGTGGTACTTAATGAATACTTATGTCTATTACACTACTGTATTTAATGTTGTCATTATAGTGGTACTTAATGAATACTTAGGTCTACTACACTACTTAATGTTGTCATTATGGTGGTACTTAATGATTACTTAGGTCTACTACACTACTTAATGTTGTCATTATGGTGGTACTTAATGAATACTTAGGTCTACTACACTACTGTATTTAATGTTGTCATTATGGTGGTACTTAATGAATACTTAGGTCTACTACACTACTGTATTTAATGTCATTATGGTGGTACTTAATGAATACTTAGGTCTACTACAATACTGTATTTAATGTTGTCATTATGGTGGTACTTAATGAATACTTAGGTCTACTACGCTACTGTATTTAATGTTGTCATTATGTACAAAAATGAAGAGCAGAAGTAAATGTCCACTGCAGTGGACGTTGCTCTCAGGGTTCCACGGCTGCTCTGGGTGGGCACATACATACGTTACCTGGTTACCTAGGCAACAGCTGGCTGGCGTGGCGTCCCCCCCCCCCCCCCCCCAGACAGGAAGTGGAGACTTTCATGGCAAAGCTTTGGCGTACTTGATGTGACTTCCACAAGAGGACCAGGACCAGGACCAGGACCGGCCCACAGACCATGGCAGCCCGACCCCTCCCCGCTCTGAAAGCAAGGCGTGATGAGGAGTGGGCCGGGGGAGCGTCAATGCCGGGCTTTGTCCGCTCCGTGGTCATCACATTCCATCGGAGGCACTTTGTGGAGCGGGGCAGAGGCGGGCGGCCATTGTGGGGGGGGGGGGGGGGGGCTACACTGTTCAGACTGTGCTACTTATTTATTTATTTATTTATTTAATTACTGTGACATCTTCTATCTATCTACTGGTCTTTGTAGTCTCGGGGTCTTTCAACACAATAATACAACTTCATTTTTTTTTTGCAAATATTAGCTCATTTGGAATTGGATGCCTGCAACGTGTTTCCAAAAAAAGCTGGCACAAGTGGCAAAAAAGACTGAGAAAGTTGAGGAGCGCTCATCAAAACGCTTATTTGGAACATCCCGCAGGTGAACGGGCTAATTAGGGAACAGGTGGGTGCCATGATTGGGTATAAAAGCAGCTTCCGTGAAATGCTCAGTCGTTCACAAACAAGGACGGGGGCGAGGGTCACCACTTTGTCAACAAATTGCCTGAGCAAATTTTTTAAGAACAACATTTCTCAACAAGGGATTTCACCATCTACGCTCCGTAATATCATCAAAAGGTTCCGAGAATGTGGAGAAATCACTGCACGTAAGCAGGCCCGGCCCTAATCAATCTGGCGCCCTAGGCAAGATTTTAGGTGGCGCCCCCCCCACATCGGCAGTGAAGTGTATATACTCACAAGAACCCGAATAGCTTTGTCTTTGACCTTCTTTTTTTTTTTACTTACAACTATACCTAATATATAAAGGGGTGGAAAAGTGACTATTACCTGCAGGGCAAACATTAGCTAACCAGAAGGCAATAATGTAAACAAAAAACACCTGCTTAAAAGATCTAATACAAATGTCCCTGAGGAATGTAAGGTGGGAGTACTGTAATTACCTAACGTTACATTATTATTTTCCATACCAATTTAGCCCCCTCCACAATATTAACCCGACCTTAAAACAGAACTAGCTATTTATTGATTAGCAATTGCCGAATCATGTAACATTAGCTTAATGCTAAAAAGCCAGGTTACTATCACATTCTGTAACAGACAAATAATTTCATGTAGGCTAACGTTACCTACCTGCTACCTCTTGTCTTTTTCTCGTTTCTCCTCCTCTTCTTTTCTCTTTTTTCTTCCCTGGGCACCTGACAGTTTTGGCCGTTTTGACATCTTGTGTTGATTTTTTGATGTGGTGACGTCCAAAAAGAGTCATGATACGGGAAGGGAGGGGGCGCACCGTGCGTGGGGAGGAGGGGGGGGGGGGGCGTAATATTGTAACAAATAATATTTCTATTAAATAGGCTTTACTTTGCATTTTAATTAACGTGAGATTATGTTTTGTATTTAGAAATAATAGTAACAACTTTTTTTTTCCTCCAACATTTGTGGCACTGGCATGGCGCCCCCTGATGGACGGCGCCCTTAGCATTTGCCTATACGGCCTATGCCACGGGCCGGCCCTGCACGTAAGCCATGATATTACGCACCTTGGATCCCTCAGGTTATACCGCATTAAAAAGCAACATCGGTGTGTAAAGGATATCACCACATTGGTTCAGGAACACTTCAGAAAAACCCACTGTCAGTAACTACAGTCGGTCGCTACATCTGTAAGTGCAAGTTAAAACTCTACTATGCAAAGCCAAAATACATTTATCAACAACACCCGGAAATGCCGCCGGCTTCGCTGGGGCCCGAGCTCATCTAAGATGGACTGATGCAAAGTGGAAAAGTGTCCTGTGGTCCACATTTCAAATTGTTTATGGAAACTGTGGTGGTTGTGTACCTTCGGAACAAAGAGGGAAAGAACCATCCGGATTGTTCTAGGGTGAAAGTGTAAAAGGCAGCATGTGTGATGGTATGGGGGTGTATTAGTGCCCAAGACATGGGTAACTTACACATCTGGGAAGGCACCATTAATGCTGAAAGGTACATACAGCTTTCGGAGCGACATATGTTGCCATCCAAGCAACGTTACCATGGACGCCCCTGCTTATTTCAGCAAGACAATGCCAAGCCACGTGTTACAACAGCGTGGCGTTATAGTAAAAGAGTGCGGGTACTAGACTGGCCTGTCTGTAGTCCAGACATTGAAAATGTGAAGGCTAAAATATGAGAAGGAACAACTTAAGCTGTACATCGAGCAAGAATGGGAAAGAATTCCACTTCAAAAATGTGTCTGCTCAGTTCCCAAACCTTTACTGAGTGTTGTTAAAAGGAAAGGCCATGTAACACAGTGGTAAAAATGCCTTTTTTGCAATGTGTTGCTGCCATTAAATTCTAAGTTCATGATTATTTTCAAAAAATAACAAAGTTTGTCAGTGTGAACATGAAATATCTTGTCTTTGCAGTCTATTCAATTGAATATAAGTTGAAAAGGATTTGTTGTATTCTCTTTTTATTGACCATTTACACAACGTGACAACTTCACCGCGTTTGGGGTTTTGTATTACAAATAATACAATATGTACATGCCAAATGTTAGTAGTATTATTACAAATAGTACACTGTGTACCATGCACAAATATTAATGCTATCATCATCAAATGTACAGTGTGTGAACAACATTATATAGTGTGTACTGTATTTTTATTTAAATTATTTGATTAATGCAATTAAAAATAAATACAAATAAAAAATATATAAATAAATTATTTTATACTATGGAATATATTTCCAATTATTTATTGAATACAATAATACAAATAAATTCAAATAGAATAAAAAACGTACAAAATAAATAAATACATTATAGTTGTAATGTTTTTTTTTAATTATTTGGTGAATACAATAATTTAAAAAAATAGAATGAAAAACTGATGAAAAAAAACATAGTAGATGATTTGATTATTAATTATTTGGTTAATACAATACAACATTAAATAGAATGAAAACTGAAAAATACATCATAAAATGTACTCAATTTTCTATTTGATGAATACAATAATAAAAATACATTAAAAATTATATATATATATATATATATATATGTGTGTGTGTGTGTGTGTGTGTGTGTGTGTGTGTACAC
>NC_084586.2:18532500-18645000 GCF_033978685.3 Nerophis lumbriciformis | reverse complement strand
GTTAACTATGCTGGCAAGGCTCAGTTTAATCACTTTTTAGCGGTTCTTAGGGTTGCAATCTGCCTTAGAAAGTTGAGTTTCGACACCATTGTCGCCGAGCTGGTCGCTACAAATAGTTGAGTAGCTGGTTTTGGCGGGAAAAGGCTAACTTTTCTAGCATACTTCAGTTCATTCACATTATCAGTTCTAAAGTACAATCATCTGCTTTAGAAAGTTGGGTTTTGAAGCCGTTGTCCTTACAAATAGTTTGGTTGCTATGGTTGGTTGGCTAGCTCGCTCGTAAGTCGTGACAGAAACGGTTCTAGCGATTGCCGTGCCAACTATGTTACGGGACTTTCATTCATTGAATTTGTAGCACTTGTTTGGATCGTAATCAACAAACGTCTGCCTCAGAAATTTAGTGTTAATGTCATTGTTCCCGACACTTAGCTTGGTTGTTATGAATGGTTGGCTAGCTGGTTTAGGCAGAAAAATGGTATCTGTATTAGCATATTCCAGTTCATTCACATCAACAGTTCGTAAAGTACAGTGGTCTATTTCAGAAAGTTGGGTTTTAAAGCCATTGTCCTCAAGAAATAGTTTGGGTCTATGGTTGGTTGGCTAGCGAGGAAAAATTAAGAGTTAACTACGCGAGCGAGACTCAGTTTAATCACTTTTTAGCGGTTCTTAGGGTTGCAATCTGCCTTAGAAAGTTGAGTTTCGACACCATTGTCGCCGAGCTTGGTTGCTACCAATAGTTGAGTAGCTGGTTTTGGCGGGAAAAGGCTAACTTTGCTAGCATACTTCAGTTCATTCACGTTATCAGTTCGTAAGCTTGGTTGCTATGAATGGTTGGCTAGCTGGTTTTGGCAGAAAAAGTATATCTTTGTTAGAATACTTCAGTTCATTCACATCAACAGTTCGCAAACTACAGTGGTCTTCTTCAGAATTTTGGGTTTTAAAGCCATTGTCCTCAAGAAATAGTTTGGGTCTATGGCTGGTTGGCTAGCGAGCAAAAAATAAAAGTTAACTATGCTAGTGAGGCTCAGTTTAATCACTTTTTAGCGTTTCTTAGGGTTGCAATCTGCCTTAGAAAGTTGAGTTTTGACACCATTGTCGCCGAGCTTGGTTGCTACTAATAGTTGGGTAGCTGGTTTTGGCGGGAAAAGGCTAACTTTTCTAGCATACTTCAGTTCATTCACGTTATCAGTTCGTAAAGTACAATCATCTGCTTTAGAAAGTTGTGTTTTGAAGCCGTTGTCCTTACAAATAGTTTGGTTGCTAAGGTTGGTTGGCTAGCTCGCTCGTAAGTCCTGACAGAAACGGTTCTAGCGATTGCCGTGCCAACTATGTTACGGGACTTTCATTCATTGAATTTGTAGCACTTGTTTGGATCGCAATCAACAAACGTCTGCCTCAGAAATTTAGTGTTAATGTCATTGTTCCCGACACTTAGCTTGGTTGCTATGAATGGTTGGCTAGCTGGTTTTGGCAGAAAAAGTATGTCTTTGTTTGCATACTTCAGTTCATTCACATCAACAGTTCGTAAACTACAGTGGTCTTCTTCAGAATTTTGGGTTTTAAAGCCATTGTCCTCAAGAAATAGTTTGGTTGCTATGGTTGGTTGGCTAGCTCGCAAAAAGTAAGAGTTAACTATGCGAGCGAAGCTCAGTTTAATCACTTTTTAGCGGTTCTTAGGGTTGCAATCTGCCTTAGAAAGTTGAGTTTCGACGCCGTTGTTGCCGAGCTGGTCGCTACGAATAGTTGAGTAGCTGGTTTTGGCGGGAAAAGGCTAACTTTTCTAGCATACTTCAGTTCATTCACATAATCAGTTCTAAAGTACAATCATCTGCTTTAGAAAGTTGGGTTTTGAAGCCATTGTCTTTACAAATAGTTTGGTTGCTAAGGTTGGTTGGCTAGCTCGCTCGTAAGTCCTGACAGAAACGGTTCTAGCGATTGCCGTGCCAACTATGTTACGGGACTTTCATTCATTGAATTTGTAGCACTTGTTTGGATCGCAATCAACAAACGTCTGCCTCAGAAATTTAGTGTTAATGTCATTGTTCCCGACACTTAGCTTGGTTGTTATGAATGGTTGGCTAGCTGGTTTTGGCAGAAAAATGGTATCTGTATTAGCATATTCCAGTTCATTCACATCAACAGTTCGTAAACTACAGTGGTCTACTTCAGAAAGTTGGGTTTTAAAGCCATTGTCCTCAAGAAATAGTTTGGGTCTATGGCTGGTTGGCTAGCGAGGAAAAATTAAGAGTTAACTACGCGAGCGAGACTCAGTTTAATCACTTTTTAGCGGTTCTTAGGGTTGCAATCTGCCTTAGAAAGTTGAGTTTCGACACCATTGTCGCCGAGCTTGGTTGCTACCAATAGTTGGGTAGCTGGTTTTGGCGGGAATAGGCTAACTTTTCTAGCATAATTCAGTTCATTCACATTATCAGTTCGTAAAGTACAAGAATTTGCTTCAGAAAGTTGTGTTTTGAAGCCTTTGTCCTCAAGAAATAGTTTGGTTGCTATGGTTGGTTGGCTAGCTCGCTCGTAAGTCCTGACAGAAACGGTTCTAGCGATTGCCGTGCCAACTATGTTACGGGACTTTTATTCATTGAATTTGTAGCACTTGTTTGGATTGCAATCAACAAACGTCTGCTTCAGAAATTTAGTGTTAATGTCATTGTTCCCGACACTTAGCTTGGTTGCTATGAATGGTTGGCTAGCTGGTTTTGGCAGAAAAAGTATATCTTTGTTTGCATACTTCAGTTCATTCACATCAACAGTTCGTAAACTACAGTGGTCTTCTTCAGAATTTCGGGTTTTAAAGCCATTGTCCTCAAGAAATAGTTTGGTTGCTATGGCTGGTTGGCTAGCTCGCAAAAAGTAAGAGTTAACTATGCGAGCGAGGCTCAGTTTAATCACTTTTTAGCGGTTCTTAGGGTTGCAATCTGCCTTAGAAAGTTGAGTTTCGACACCATTGTCGCCGAGCTGGTCGCTACAAATAGTTGAGTAGCTGGTTTTGGCGGGAAAAGGCTAACTTTGCTAGCATACTTCAGTTCATTCACATAATCAGTTCGTAAAGTACAATCATCTGCTTTAGAAAGTTGGGTTTTGAAGCCGTTGTCCTTACAAATAGTTTGGTTGCTAAGGTTGATTGGCTAGCTCGCTCGTAAGTCCTGACAGAAACGGTTCTAGCGATTGCCGTGCCAACTATGTTACGGGACTTTCATTCATTGAATTTGTAGCACTTGTTTGGATCGCAATCAACAAACGTCTGCCTCAGAAATTTAGTGTTAATGTCATTGTTCCCGACACTTAGCTTGGTTGCTATGAATGGTTGGCTAGCTGGTTTAGGCAGAAAAATGGTATCTGTATTAGCATATTCCAGTTCATTCACATCAACAGTTCGTAAACTACAGTGGTCTACTTCAGAAAGTTGGGTTTTAAAGCCATTGTCCTCAAGAAATAGTTTGGTTGCTATGGTTGGTTGGCTAGCTCGCAAAAAGTAAGAGTTAACTATGCGAGCGAGGCTCAGTTTAATCACTTTTTAGCGGTTCTTAGGGTTGCAATCTGCCTTAGAAAGTTGAGTTCCGACGCCGTTGTCGCCGAGCTTGGTTGCTACGAATAGTTGAGTAGCTGGTTTTGGCGGGAAAAGGCTAACTTTGCTAGCATACTTCAGTTCATTCACATAATCAGTTCGTAAAGTACAATCATCTGCTTTAGAAAGTTGTGTTTTGAAGCCGTTGTCCTTACAAATAGTTTGGTTGCTATGGTTGGTTGGCTAGCTTGCTCGTAAGTCCTGACAGAAACGGTTCTAGCGATTGCCGTGCCAACTATGTTACGGGACTTTCATTCATTGAATTTGTAGCACTTGTTTGGATTGCAATCAGCAAACGTCTGCCTCAGAAATTTAGTGTTAATGTCATTGTTCCCGACACTTAGCTTGGTTGCTATGAATGGTTGGCTAACTGGTTTTGGCAGAAAAATAGTATCTGTATTAGCATATTCCAGTTCATTCACATCAACAGTTCGTAAACTACAGTGGTCTACTTCAGAAAGTTGGGTTTTAAAGCCATTGTCCTCAAGAAATAGTTTGGTTGCTATGGTTGGTTGGCTAGCTCGCAAAAAGTAAGAGTTAACTATGCGAGCGAGGCTCAGTTTAATCACTTTTTAGCGGTTCTTAGGGTTGCAATCTGCCTTAGAAAGTTGAGTTCCGACGCCGTTGTCGCCGAGCTTGGTTGCTACGAATAGTTGAGTAGCTGGTTTTGGCGGGAAAAGGCTAACTTTGCTAGCATACTTCAGTTCATTCACATAATCAGTTCGTAAAGTACAATCATCTGCTTTAGAAAGTTGTGTTTTGAAGCCGTTGTCCTTACAAATAGTTTGGTTGCTATGGTTGGTTGGCTAGCTCGCTCGTAAGTCCTGACAGAAACGGTTCTAGCGATTGCCGTGCCAACTATGTTACGGGACTTTCATTCATTGAATTTGTAGCACTTGTTTGGATTGCAATCAGCAAACGTCTGCCTCAGAAATTTAGTGTTAATGTCATTGTTCCCGACACTTAGCTTGGTTGCTATGAATCGTTGGCTAGCTGGTTTTGGCAGAAAAAGTATATCTTTGTTAGCATACTTCAGTTCATTCACATCAACAGTTCGTAAACTACAGTGGTCTACTTCAGAAAGTTGGGTTTTAAAGCCATTGTCCTCAAGAAATAGTTTGGTTGCTATGGTTGGTTGGCTAGCTCGCAAAAATTAAGAGTTAACTACGCGAGCGAGACTCAGTTTAATCACTTTTTAGCGTTTCTTAGGGTTGCAATCTGCCTTAGAAAGTTGAGTTTCGACACCATTGTCGCCGAGCTTGGTTGCTACGAATAGTTGAGTAGCTGGTTTTGGCGGGAAAAGGCTAACTTTGCTAGCATACTTCAGTTCATTCACGTTATCAGTTCGTAAAGTACAATCATCTGCTTTAGAAAGTTGTGTTTTGAAGCCTTTGTCCTTACAAATAGTTTGGTTGCTAAGGTTGGTTGGCTAGCTCGCTCGTAAGTCGTGACAGAAACGGTTCTAGCGATTGCCGTGCCAACTATGTTACGGGACTTTCATTCATTGAATTTGTAGCACTTGTTTGGATCGCAATCAACAAATGTCTGTCTCAGAAATTTAGTGTTAATGTCATTGTTCCCGACACTTAGCTTGGTTGCTATGAATGGTTGTCTAGCTGGTTTTGGCAGAAAAAGTATATCTTTGTTTGCATACTTCAGTTCATTCACATCAACAGTTCGTAAACTACAGTGGTCTACTTCAGAAAGTTGGGTTTTAAAGCCATTGTCCTCAAGAAATAGTTTGGGTCTATGGCTGGTTGGCTAGCGAGCGAAAATTAAGAGTTAACTATGCTAGCGACGCTCAGTTTAATCACTTTTTAGCGGTTCTTAGGGTTGCAATCTGCCTTAGAAAGTTGAGTTTCGACACCATTGTCGCCGAGCTTGGTTGCTACTAATAGTTGAGTAGCTGGTTTTGGCGGGAAAAGGCTAACTTTTCTAGCATACTTCAGTTCATTCACATTATCAGTTCGTAAAGTACAATCATCTGCTTTAGAAAGTTGTGTTTTGAAGCCTTTGTCCTTACAAATAGTTTGGTTGCTATGGTTGGTTGGCTAGCTCGCTCGTAAGTCGTGACAGAAACGGTTCTAGCGATTGCCGTGCCAACTATGTTACGGGACTTTCATTCATTGAATTTGTAGCACTTGTTTGGATCGCAATCAACAAACGTCTGCCTCAGAAATTTAGTGTTAATGTCATTGTTCCCGACACTTAGCTTGGTTGCTATGAATGGTTGGCTAGCTGGTTTTGGCAGAAAAAGTATATCTTTGTTTGCATACTTCAGTTCATTCACATCAATAGTTCGTAAACTACAGTGGTCTACTTCAGAAAGTTGGGTTTTAAAGCCATTGTCCTCAAGAAATAGTTTGGGTCTATGGTTGGTTGGCTAGCGAGGAAAAATTAAGAGTTAACTACGCGAGCGAGGCTCAGTTTAATCACTTTTTAGTGTTTATTAGGGTTGCAATCTGCCTTACAAAGTTGTGTTTCGACACCATTGTCGCCGAGCTTGGTTGCTACGAATAGTTGAGTAGCTGGTTTTGGCGGGAAAAGGCTAACTTTTCTAGCATACTTCAGTTCATTCACATTATCAGTTCGTAAAGTACAATTATCTGCTTTAGAAAGTTGTGTTTTGAAGCCGTTGTCCTTACAAATAGTTTGGTTGCTATGGTTGGTTGGCTAGCTCGTTCGTAAGTCCTGACAGAAACGGTTCTAGCGATTGCCGTGCCAACTATGTTACGGGACTTTCATTCATTGAATTTGTAGCACTTGTTTGGATTGCAATCAACAAATGTCTGCCTCAGAAATTTAGTGTTAATGTCATTGTTCCCGACACTTAGCTTGGTTGCTATGAATGGTTGGCTAGCTGGTTTAGGCAGAAAAATGGTATCTGTATTAGCATATTCCAGTTCATTCACATCAACAGTTCGTAAACTACAGTGGTCTACTTCAGAAAGTTGGGTTTTAAAGCCATTGTCCTCAAGAAATAGTTTGGTTGCTATGGTTGGTTGGCTAGCTCGCAAAAAGTAAGAGTTAACTACGCGAGCGAGACTCAGTTTAATCACTTTTTAGCGGTTCTTAGGGTTGTAGTTTGCCTTAGAAAGTTGAGTTCCGACGTTGTTGTCGCCAAGCTTGGTTGCTACTAATAGTTGAGTAGCTGGTTTTGGCGGGAAAAGCCTAACTTTTCTAGCATACTTCAGTTCATTCACATTATCAGTTCGTAAAGTACAATCATCTGCTTTAGAAAGTTGTGTTTTGAAGCCTTTGTCCTTACAAATAGTTTGGTTGCTAAGGTTGGTTGGCTAGCTCGCTCGTAAGTCCTGACAGAAACGGTTCTAGCGATTGCCGTGCCAACTATGTTACGGGACTTTCATTCATTGAGTTTGTAGCACTTGTTTGGATCGCAATCAACAAACGTCTGCCTCAGAAATTTAGTGTTAATGTCATTGTTCCCGACACTTAGCTTGGTTGCTATGAATGATTGGCTAGCTGGTTTTGGCAGAAAAAGTATATCTTTGTTAGCATATTTCAATTCATTCACATCAACAGTTCGTAAACTACAGTGGTCTTCCTCAGAAAGTTGGGTTTTAAAGCCATTGTCCTCAAGAAATAGTTTGGTTGCTATGGTTGGTTGGCTAGCTCGCAAAAAGTAAGAGTTAACTACGCGAGCGAGGCTCAGTTTAATCACTTTTTAGCGGTTCTTAGGGTTGCAATCTGCCTTAGAAAGTTGAGTTTCGACACCATTGTTGCCGAGCTTGGTTGCTACGAATAGTTGAGTAGCTGGTTTTGGCGGGAAAAGGCTAACTTTTCTAGCATACTTCAGTTCATTCACATTATCAGTTCGTAAAGTACAATCATCTGCTTTAGAAAGTTGTGTTTTGAAGCCTTTGTCCTTACAAATAGTTTGGTTGCTAAGGTTGGTTGGCTAGCTCGCTCATAAGTCGTGACAGAAACGGTTCTAGCGATTGCCGTGCCAACTATGTTACGGGACTTTCATTCATTCAATTTGTAGCACTTGTTTAGATTGCAATCAACAAACGTCTGCCTCAGAAATTTAGTGTTAATGTCATTGTTCCCGACACTTAGCTTGGTTGCTATGAATGGTTGGCTAGCTGGTTTTGGCAGAAAAAGTATGTCTTTGTTTGCATACTTCAGTTCATTCACATCAACAGTTCGTAAACTACAGTGGTCTTCTTCAGAAAGTTGGGTTTTAAAGCCATTGTCCTCAAGAAATAGTTTGGTTGCTATGGTTGGTTGGCTAGCTCGCAAAAAGTAAGAGTTAACTACGCGAGCGAGACTCAGTTTAATCACTTTTTAGCGTTTCTTAGGGTTGCAATCTGCCTTAGAAAGTTGAGTTCCGACGCCGTTGTCGCCGAGCTTGGTCGCTACGAATAGTTGAGTAGCTGGTTTTGGCGGGAAAAGGCTAACTTTGCTAGCATACTTCAGTTCATTCACATTATCAGTTCGTAAAGTACAATCATCTGCTTTAGAAAGTTGTGTTTTGAAGCCGTTGTCCTCACAAATAGTTTGGTTGCTAAGGTTGGTTGGCTAGCCCGCTCGTAAGTCGTGACAGAAACGGTTCTAGCGATTGCCGTGCCAACTATGTTACGGGACTTTCATTCATTGAATTTGTAGCACTTGTTTGGATCGCAATCAACAAATGTCTGCTTCAGAAATTTAGTGTTAATGTCATTGTTCCCGACACTTAGCTTGGTTGCTATGAATGGTTGGCTAGCTGGTTTTGGCAGAAAAATGGTATCTGTATTAGCATATTCCAGTTCATTCACATCAACAGTTCGTAAACTACAGTGGTCTACTTCAGAACGTTGGGTTTTAAAGCCATTGTCCTCAAGAAATAGTTTGGTTGCTATGGTTGGTTGGCTAGCTCGCAAAAAGTAAGAGTTAACTACGCGAGCGAGACTCAGTTTAATCACTTTTTAGCGGTTCTTAGGGTTGCAATCTGCCTTAGAAAGTTGAGTTTCGACACCATTGTCGCCGAGCTGGTCGCTACAAATAGTTGAGTAGCTGGTTTTTGCGGGAAAAGGCTAACTTTGCTAGCATACTTCAGTTCATTCACGTTATCAGTTCGTAAAGTACAATCATCTGCTTTAGAAAGTTGTGTTTTGAAGCCGTTGTCCTTACAAATAGTTTGGTTGCTAAGGTTGGTTGGCTAGCTCGCTCGTAAGTCCTGACAGAAACGGTTCTAGCGATTGCCGTGCCAACTATGTTACGGGACTTTCATTCATTGAATTTGTAGCACTTGTTTGGATTGCAATCAACAAACGTCTGCCTCAGAAATTTAGTGTTAATGTCATTGTTCCCGACACTTAGCTTGGTTGCTTTGAATGGTTGGCTAGCTGGTTTTGGCAGAAAAATGGTATCTGTATTAGCATATTCCAGTTCATTCACATCAACAGTTCGTAAACTACAGTGGTCTACTTCAGAAAGTTGGGTTTTAAAGCCATTGTCCCCAAGAAATAGTTTGGTTGCTATGGTTGGTTGGCTAGCTTGCAAAAAGTAAGAGTTAACTACGCGAGCGAGACTCAGTTTAATCACTTTTTAGCATTTCTTAGGGTTGCAATCTGCCATAGAAAGTTGAGTTTCAACACCATTGTCGCCGAGCTTGGTTGCTACCAATAGTTGGATAGCTGGTTTTGGCGGGAATAGGCTAACTTTGCTAGCATTATTCAGTTCATTCACATTATCAGTTCGTAAAGTACAAGAATCTGCTTTAGAAAGTTGGGTTTTGAAGCCTTTGTCCTCAAGAAATAGTTTGGTTGCTATGGTTGGTTGGCTAGCTCGCTCGTAAGTCGTGACAGAAACGGTTCTAGCGATTGCCGTGCCAACTATGTTACGGGACTTTCATTCATTCAATTTGTAGAATTTGTTTGGGCCTCAGAAATGTAGTGTTAATGCCATTGTTCCCGACACTTGGCTTGGTTGCTATGAATGGTCGGCTAGCTGGTTTTGGCAGAAAAAAGGTTAACTTTTGCTAGCATACAGTGGTCTTCTTCAGAAAGATGGGTTTTGAAGCCATTGTCCTCAAGAAATAGTTTGGTTGCTACGGCTGGTTGGCTAGCTCGTTAGTAGCGGCAGAAACTGCTCTAGCGATTGCTATGCTAACTATGTTACATAACTTTCATTGACTTTGTAGCACTTGTTTGGATCGCAATCAACAACGGTCCGCCTCAGAAATTCTGTGCTAATGCTATTGCTAGCAACACTTAGCTTGGTTGCTATGAATGGCTATCTAGGTGGTAGATTGCTAACTATGCTACAAAACCTCAGTTCAGTCATTTTCTAGCAGTTGTTAGTAATCAGCCTCAGAAAGTTCGGAACATTTACTTGTTCTAAGGTTCTCAGAGGAACATTTTGTGTCATTTTGTGCTAATGCTATTGTTAGCAACACTTAGCTTGGTTGCTATGAACGGCAAGCTGGGTAGTAGATTGCTAACTATGCTACAAAACCTCAGTTCAATCATTCTCTAGCAGTTGTTAGTAATCAGCCTCAGAAAGTTCGGAACATTTACTTGTTCTAAGGTTCTCCGAGGAACATTTTATGTAATTTTGTGCCAATGCTATTGTTAGCAACACTTAGCTTGGTTGCTATGAATGGCAAGCTAGGTGGTAGATTGCTAACTATGCTACAAAACCTCAGTTCAGTCATTTTCTAGCGGTTGTTAGGAATCTGCCTCCGAAAGTTCGGAACATTTACTTGTTCTAAGGTTCTCTGAAGAACATTTTATGTAATTTTGTGCTAATGCTATTGCTAGCAACACTTAGATTGGTTGATATGAATGGCTATCTAGGTGGTAGATTGCTAACTATGCTACAAAACCTCAGTTCAGTCATTTTCTAGCAGTTGTTACTAATCAGCCTCAGAAAGTTCGGAACATTTACTTGTTCTAAGGTTCTCCGAGGAACATTTTATGTAATTTTGTGCCAATGCTATTGTTAGCAACACTTAGCTTGGTTGCTATGAATGGCAAGCTAGGTGGTAGATTGCTAACTATGCTACAAAACCTCAGTTCAGTCATTTTCTAGCGGTTGTTAGGAATCTGCCTCAGAAAGTTCGGAACATTTACTTGTTCTAAGGTTCTCCGAGGAACATTTTATGTAATTTTGTGCCAATGCTATTGTTAGCAACACTTAGCTAGGTTGCTATGAATGGCAAGCTAGGTGGTAGATTGCTAACTATGCTACAAAACCTCAGTTCAGTCATTTTCTAGCGGCTGTTAGGAATCTGCCTCAGAAAGTTCGGAACATTTACTTGTTCTAAGGTTCTCCGAGGAACATTTTATGTAATTTTGTGCTAATGCTATTGTTAGCAACGCTTAGCTTGGTTGCTATGAATGGCTAACTAGGTGGTAGATTGCTAACTATGCTACAAAACCTCAGTTCAGTAATTTTCTAGCTGTTTTTAGGAATCTGCCTCAGAAAGTTCGGAACATTTACTTGTTCTAAGGTTCTCTGAGGAACATTTTATGTAATTTTGTGCTAATGCTATTGTTAGCAACACTTAGCTTGGTTGCTATGAATGGCAAGCTATGTGGTAGATTGCTAACTATGCTACAAAACCTCAGTTCAGTCATTTTCTAGCGGTTGTTAGGGATCTGCCTCAGAAAGTTCGGAACATTTACTTGTTCTAAGGTTCTCCGAGGAACATTTTATGTAATTTTGTGCTAATGCTATTGTTAGCAACACTGAGCTTGGTTGCTATGAATGGCTAACTAGGTGGTAGATTGCTAACTATGCTACAAAACCTCAGTTCAGTAATTTTCTAGCTGTTTTTAGGAATCTGCCTCAGAAAGTTCGGAACATTTACTTTTTCCAAGGTTCTCTGAGGAACATTTTATGTAATTTTGTGCTAATGCTATTGTTAGCAGCACTTAGCTTGGTTGCTATGAACGGCTAACTAGGTGGTAGATTGCTAACTATACTACAAAACCTCAGTTCAGTCATTTTCTAGCAGTTGTTAGGAATCTGCCTCAGAAAGTTCGGAACATTTACATGTTCTAAGGTTCTCCGAGGAACATTTTATGTAATTTTGTGCTAATGCTATTGTTAGCAACACTTAGCTTGGTTGTTATGAACGGCAAGCTGGGTAGTAGATTGCTAACTATGCTACAAAACCTCAGTTCAGTCATGTTCTAGCTGTTGTTAGTAATCAGCCTCAGAAAGTTCGGAACATTTACTTGTTCTAAGGTTCTCCGAGGAACATTTTATGTAATTTTGTGCTAATGCTATTGTTAGCAACACTTAGCTTGGTTGCTATGAATGGCTAACTAGGTGGTAGATTGCTAACTATGCTACAAAACCTCAGTTCAGTAATTTTCTAGCTGTTTTTAGGAATCTGCTTCAGAAAGTTCGGAACATTTACTTGTTCTAAGGTTCTCTGAGGAACATTTTATGTAATTTTGTGCTAATGCTATTGATAGCAACACTTAGCTTGGTTGCTATGAATGACTATCTAGGTGGTAGATTGCTAACTATGCTACAAAACCTCAGTTCAGTCATTTTCTAGCGGTTGTTAGGAATCTGCCTCAGAAAGTTCGGAACATTTACTTGTTCTAAGGTTCTCCGAGGAACATTTTATGTATATTTGTGCTAATGCTATTGTTAGCAACACTTAGCTTGGTTGCTATGAATGGCTAACTAGGTGGTAGATTGCTAACTATGCTACAAAACCTTAGTTCAGTAATTTTCTAGCTGTTTTTAGGAATCTGCCTCAGAAAGATCGGAACATTTACTTGTTCTAAGGTGCTCCGAGGAACATTTTGTGTAATTTTGTGCTAATGCTATTGGTAGCAACACTTAGCTTGGTTGCTATGAATGGCTAACTAGGTGGTAGATTGCTAACTATGCTACAAAACCTCAGTTCAGTCATTTTCTAGCGGTTGTTAGGAATCTGCCTCAGAAAGTTCGGAACATTTACTTGTTCTAAGGTTCTCTGAGGAACATTTTATGTAATTTTGTGCTAATGCTATTGTTAGCAACACTTAGCTTGGTTGCTATGAACGGCAAGCTAGGTGGTAGATTGCTATGAACGGCAAGCTAGGTGGTAGATTGCTAACTATGCTACAAAACCTCAGTCCAGTCATTTTCTAGCTGTTTTTAGGAATCAGCCTCAGAAAGTTCGGAACATTTACTTGTTCTAAGGTTCTCCGAGGAACATTTTATGTAATTTTGTGCTAATGCTATTGTTAGCAACACTTAGCTTGGTTGCTATGAATGGCTAACTAGGTGGTAGATTGCTAACTATGCTACAAAACCTCAGTTCAGTAATTTTCTAGCTGTTTTTAGGAATCTGCCTCAGAAAGTTCGGAACATTTACTTGTTCTAAGGTTCTCTGAGGAACATTTTATGTAATTTTGTGCTAATGCTATTGATAGCAACACTTAGCTTGGTTGCTATGAATGACTATCTAGGTGGTGGATTGCTAACGATGCTACAAAACCTCAGTTCAGTCATTTTCTAGCGGTTGTTAGGATTCAGCCTCAGAAAGTTCGGAACATTTACTTGTTCTAAGGTTCTCCCAGGAACATTTTATGTAATTTTGTGCTAATGCTATTGTTAGCAACACTTAGCTTGGTTGCTATGAATGGCTAACTAAGTGGTAGATTGCTAACTATGCTACAAAACCTCAGTTCAGTCATTTTCTAGCTGTTTTTAGGAATCTGCCTCAGAAAGTTCGGAACATTTACTTGTTCTAAGGTTCTCCGAGGAACATTTTATGTATATTTGTGCTAATGCTATTGTTAGCAACACTTAGCTTGGTTGCTATGAATGGCTAACTAGGTGGTAGATTGCTAACTATGCTACAAAACCTTAGTTCAGTAATTTTCTAGCTGTTTTTAGGAATCTGCCTCAGAAAGATCGGAACATTTACTTGTTCTAAGGTTCTCCGAGGAACATTTTGTGTAATTTTGTGCTAATGCTATTGGTAGCAACACTTAGCTTGGTTGCTATGAATGGCTAACTAGGTGGTAGATTGCTAACTATAATACAAAACCTCAGTTCAGTCATTTTCTAGCGGTTGTTAGGAATCTGCCTCAGAAAGTTCGGAACATTTACTTGTTCTAAGGTTCTCTGAGGAACATTTTATGTAATTTTGTGCTAATGCTATTGTTAGCAACACTTAGCTTGGTTGCTATGAACGGCAAGCTAGGTGGTAGATTGCTAACTATGCTACAAAACCTCAGTCCAGTCATTTTCTAGCTGTTTTTAGGAATCAGTCTCAGAAAGTTCGGAACATTTACTTGTTCTAAGGTTCTCCGAGGAACATTTTGTGTAATTTTGTGCTAATGCTATTGTTAGCAACACTTAGCTTGGTTGCTATGAATGGCTAACTAGGTGGTAGATTGCTAACTATGCTACAAAACCTCAGTTCAGTAATTTTCTAGCTGTTTTTAGGAATCTGCCTCAGAAAGTTCGGAACATTTACTTGTTCTAAGGTTCTCTGAGGAACATTTTATGTAATTTTGTGCTAATGCTATTGATAGCAACACTTAGCTTGGTTGCTATGAATGACTATCTAGGTGGTAGATTGCTAACTATGCTACAAAACCTCAGTTCAGTCATTTTCTAGCGGTTGTTAGGAATCTGCCTCAGAAAGTTCGGAACATTTACTTGTTCTAAGGTTCTCTGAGGAACATTTTTTGTAATTTTGTGCTAATGCTATTGATAGCAACACTTAGCTTGGTTGCTATGAATGACTATCTAGGTGGTAGATTGCTAACTATGCTACAAAACCTCAGTTCAGTCATTTTCTAGCGGTTGTTAGTAATCAGCCTCAGAAAGTTCGGAACATTTACTTGTTCTAAGGTTCTCAGAGGAACATTTTGTGTAATTTTGTGCTAATGCTATTGTTAGCAACACTTAGCTTGGTTGTTATGAACGGCAAGCTGGGTAGTAGATTGCTAACTATGCTACAAAACCTCAGTTCAGTCATTTTCTAGCGTTTGTTAGGAATCAGCCTCAGAAAGTTCGGAACATTTACTTGTTCTAAGTTTCTCCGAGGAACATTTTTTGTAATTATGTGCTAATGCTATTGTTAGCAACACTTAGCTTGGTTGCTATGAATGGCTAACTAGGTGGTAGATTGCTAACTATGCTACAAAACCTCAGTTCAGTCATTTTCTAGCTGTTTTTAGGAATCTGCCTCAGAAAGTTCGGAACATTTACTTGTTCTAAGGTTCTCTGAGGAACATTTTATGTAATTTTCTGCTAATGCTATTGTTAGCAACACTTAGCTTGGTTGCTATGAACGGCAAACTGGGTAGTAGATTGCTAACTATGCTACAAAACCTCAGTCCAGTCATTTTCTAGCTGTTTTTAGGAATCTGCCTCAGAAAGATCGGAACATTTACTTGTTCTAAGGTTCTCCGAGGAACATTTTGTGTAATTTTGTGCTAATGCTATTGGTAGCAACACTTAGCTTGGTTGCTATGAATGACTATCTAGGTGGTAGATTGCTAACTATGCTACAAAACCTCAGTTCAGTCATTTTCTAGCTGTTTTTAGGAATCTGCCTCAGAAAGTTCGGAACATTTACTTGTTCTAAGGTTCTCTGAGGAACATTTTATGTAAGTTTGTGCTAATGCTATTGATAGCAACACTTAGCTTGGTTGCTATGAATGGCTATCTAGCTGGTAGATTGCTAACTATGCTACAAAACCTCAGTTCAGTCATTTTTTAGCGGTTGTTAGTAATCAGCCTCAGAAAGTTCGGAACATTTACTTGTTCTAAGGTTCTCTGAGGAACATTTTGTGTAATTTTTTGCCAATGCTATTGTTAGCAACACTTAGCTTGGTTGCTATGAATGGCAAGCTAGGTGGTAGATTGCTAACTATGCTACAAAACCTCAGTTCAGTCATTTTCTAGCGGTTGTTAGGAATCTGCCTCAGAAAGTTCGGAACATTTACTTGTTCTAAGGTTCTCCGAGGAACATTTTATGTAATTTTGTGCTAATGCTATTGGTAGCAACACTTAGCTTGGTTGCTATGAATGGCTAACTAAGTGGTAGATTGCTAACTATGCTACAAAACCTTAGTTCAGTAATTTTCTAGCTGTTTTTAGGAAACTGCCTCAGAAAGTTCGGAACATTTACTTGTTCTAAGGTTCTCTGAGGAACATTTTATGTAATTTTGTGCTAATGCTATTGATAGCAACACTTAGCTTGGTTGCTATGAATGACTATCTAGGTGGTAGATTGCTAACTATGCTACAAAACCTCAGTTCAGTCATTTTCTAGCGGTTGTTAGGAATCAGCCTCAGAAAGTTCGGAACATTTACTTGTTCTAAGGTTCTCCGAGGAACATTTTATGTAATTTTGTGCTAATGATATTGTTAGCAACACTTAGCTTGGTTGCTATGAATGGCTAACTAGGTGGTAGATTGCTAACTATGCTACAAAACCTCAGTTCAGTCATTTTCTAGCGGTTGTTAGGAATCTGCCTCAGAAAGTTCGGAACATTTACTTGTTCTAAGGTTCTCTGAGGAACATTTTATGTAATTTTCTGCTAATGCTATTGTTAGCAACACTTAGCTTGGTTGCTATGAACGGCAAGCTGGGTAGTAGATTGCTAACTATGCTACAAAACCTCAGTCCAGTCATTTTCTAGCTGTTTTTAGGAATCAGCCTCAGAAAGTTCGGAACATTTACTTGTTCTACGGTTCTCCGAGGAACATTTTATGTAATTTTGTGCTAATGCTATTGTTAGCAACACTTAGCTTGGTTGCTATGAATGGCTAACTAAGTGGTAGATTGCTAACTATGCTACAAAACCTCAGTTCAGTCATTTTCTAGCGGTTGTTAGTAATCAGCCTCAGAAAGTTCGGAACATTTACTTGTTCTAAGGTTCTCCGAGGAACATTTTGTGTAATTTTGTGCTAATGCTATTGGTAGCAACACTTAGCTTGGTTGCTATGAATGGCTAACTAGGTGGTAGATTGCTAACTATGCTACAAAACCTCAGTTCAGTCATTTTCTAGCGGTTGTTAGGAATCTGCCTCAGAAAGTTCGGAACATTTACTTGTTCTAAGGTTCTCTGAGGAACATTTTATGTAATTTTCTGCTAATGCTATTGTTAGCAACACTTAGCTTGGTTGCTATGAACGGCAAGCTGGGTAGTAGATTGCTAACTATGCTACAAAACCTCAGTCCAGTCATTTTCTAGCTGTTTTTAGGAATCTGCCTCAGAAAGATCGGAACATTTACTTGTTCTAAGGTTCTCCGATGAACATTTTGTGTAATTTTGTGCTAATGCTATTGTTAGCAACACTTAGCTTGGTTGCTATGAATGGCTAACTAGGTGGTAGATTGCTAACTATGCTACAAAACCTCAGTTCAGTCATTTTCTAGCGGTTGTTAGGAATCTGCCTCAGAAAGTTCGGAACATTTACTTGTTCTAAGGTTCTCTGAGGAACATTTTATGTAATTTTCTGCTAATGCTATTGTTAGCAACACTTAGCTTGGTTGCTATGAACGGCAAGCTGGGTAGTAGATTGCTAACTATGCTACAAAACCTCAGTCCAGTCATTTTCTAGCTGTTTTTAGGAATCTGCCTCAGAAAGATCGGAACATTTACTTGTTCTAAGGTTCTCCGAGGAACATTTTGTGTAATTTTGTGCTAATGCTATTGGTAGCAACACTTAGCTTGGTTGCTATGAATGGCTAACTAGGTGGTAGATTGCTAACTATGCTACAAAACCTCAGTTCAGTAATTTTCTAGCTGTTTTTAGGAATCTGCCTCAGAAAGTTCGGAACATTTACTTGTTCTAAGGTTCTCTGAGGAACATTTTATGTAATTTTGTGCTAATGCTATTGTTAGCAACACTTAGCTTGGTTGCTATGAACGGCAAGCTGGGTAGTAGATTGCTATCTATGCTACAAAACCTCAGTTCAGTCATTTTCTAGCGATTGTTAGGAATCTGCCTCAGAAAGTTCGGAACATTTACTTGTTCTAAGGTTCTCCGAGGAACATTTTATGTAATTTTGTGCTAATGCTATTGTTAGCAACACTTAGCTTGGTTGCTATGAATGGCTATCTAGGTGGTAGATTGCTAACTATGCTACAAAACCTCAGTTCAGTCATTTTCTAGCGGTTGTTAGGAATCTGCCTCAGAAAGTTCGGAACATTTACTTGTTCTAAGGTTCTCTGAGGAACATTTTATGTAATTTTCTGCTAATGCTATTGTTAGCAACACTTAGCTTGGTTGCTATGAACGGCAAGCTGGGTAGTAGATTGCTAACTATGCTACAAAACCTCAGTCCAGTCATTTTCTAGCTGTTTTTAGGAATCTGCCTCAGAAAGATCGGAACATTTACTTGTTCTAAGGTTCTCCGAGGAACATTTTATGTAATTTTGTGCTAATGCTATTGTTAGCAACACTTAGCTTGGTTGCTATGAATGGCTAACTAGGTGGTAGATTGCTAACTATGCTACAAAACCTCAGTTCAGTAATTTTCTAGCGGTTGTTAGGAATCTGCCTCAGAAAGTTCGGAACATTTACTTGTTCTAAGGTTCTCCGAGGAACATTTTGTGTAATTTTGTGCTAATGCTATTGGTAGCAACACTTAGCTTGGTTGCTATGAATGGCTAACTAGGTGGTAGATTGCTAACTATGCTACAAAACCTCAGTTCAGTCATTTTCTAGCGGTTGTTAGGAATCTGCCTCAGAAAGTTCGGAACATTTACTTGTTCTAAGGTTCTCCGAGGAACATTTTATGTAATTTTGTGCTAATGCTATTGTTAGCAACACTTAGCTTGGTTGCTATGAATGGCTAACTAAGTGGTAGATTGCTAACTATGCTACAAAACCTCAGTTCAGTCATTTTCTAGCGGTTGTTAGTAATCAGCCTCAGAAAGTTCGGAACATTTACCTGTTCTAAGGTTCTCCGAGGAACATTTTGTGTAATTTTGTGCTAATGCTATTGGTAGCAACACTTAGCTTGGTTGCTATGAATGGCTAACTAGGTGGTAGATTGCTAACTATGCTACAAAACCTCAGTTCAGTCATTTTCTAGCGGTTGTTAGGAATCTGCCTCAGAAAGTTCGGAACATTTACTTGTTCTAAGGTTCTCTGAGGAACATTTTATGTAATTTTCTGCTAATGCTATTGTTAGCAACACTTAGCTTGGTTGCTATGAACGGCAAGCTGGGTAGTAGATTGCTAACTATGCTACAAAACCTCAGTCCAGTCATTTTCTAGCTGTTTTTAGGAATCTGCCTCAGAAAGATCGGAACATTTACTTGTTCTAAGGTTCTCCGAGGAACATTTTGTGTAATTTTGTGCTAATGCTATTGGTAGCAACACTTAGCTTGGTTGCTATGAATGGCTAACTAGGTGGTAGATTGCTAACTATGCTACAAAACCTCAGTTCAGTCATTTTCTAGCGGTTGTTAGTAATCAGCCTCAGAAAGTTCGGAACATTTACTTGTTCTAAGGTTCTCCGAGGAACATTTTGTGTAATTTTGTGCTAATGCTATTGGTAGCAACACTTAGCTTGGTTGCTATGAAAGGCTAACTAGGTGGTAGATTGCTAACTATGCTACAAAACCTCAGTTCAGTCATTTTCTAGCGGTTGTTAGGAATCTGCCTCAGAAAGTTCGGAACATTTACTTGTTCTAAGGTTCTCCGAGGAACATTTTATGTAATTTTGTGCTAATGCTATTGTTAGCAACGCTTAGCTTGGTTGCTATGAATGGCTAACTAGGTGGTAGATTGCTAACTATGCTACAAAACCTCAGTTCAGTAATTTTCTAGCTGTTTTTAGGAATCTGCCTCAGAAAGTTCGGAACATTTACTTGTTCTAAGGTTCTCTGAGGAACATTTTATGTAATTTTGTGCTAATGCTATTGTTAGCAACACTTAGCTTGGTTGCTATGAATGGCTATCTAGGTGGTAGATTGCTAACTATGCTACAAAACCTCAGTTCAGTCATTTTCTAGCGGTTGTTAGGGATCTGCCTCAGAAAGTTCGGAACATTTACTTGTTCTAAGGTTCTCCGAGGAACATTTTATGTAATTTTGTGCTAATGCTATTGTTAGCAACACTGAGCTTGGTTGCTATGAATGGCTAACTAGGTGGTAGATTGCTAACTATGCTACAAAACCTCAGTTCAGTAATTTTCTAGCTGTTTTTAGGAATCTGCCTCAGAAAGTTCGGAACATTTACTTGTTCTAAGGTTCTCTGAGGAACATTTTATGTAATTTGCTGCTAATGCTATTGTTAGCAACACTTAGCTTGGTTGCTATGAACGGCAAGCTGGGTAGTAGATTGCTAACTATGCTACAAAACCTCAGTCCAGTCATTTTCTAGCTGTTTTTAGGAATCTGCCTCAGAAAGATCGGAACATTTACTTGTTCTAAGGTTCTCCGAGGAACATTTTATGTAATTTTGTGCTAATGCTATTGTTAGCAACACTTTGCTTGGTTGCTATGAATGGCTAACTAAGTGGTAGATTGCTAACTATGCTACAAAACCTCAGTTCAGTCATTTTCTAGCTGTTTTTAGGAATCTGCCTCAGAAAGATCGGAACATTTACTTGTTCTAAGGTTCTCCGAGGAACATTTTATGTATATTTGTGCTAATGCTATTGTTAGCAACACTTAGCTTGGTTGCTATGAACGGCAAGCTGGGTAGTAGATTGCTAACTATGCTACAAAACCTCAGTTCAGTCATTTTCTAGCTGTTTTTAGGAATCTGCCTCAGAAAGATCGGAACATTTACTTGTTCTAAGGTTCTCCGAGGAACATTTTGTGTAATTTTGTGCTAATGCTATTGGTAGCAACACTTAGCTTGGTTGCTATGAATTGCTAACTAGGTGGTAGATTGCTAACTATGCTACAAAACCTCACTTCAGTCATTTTCTAGCGGTTGTTAGGAATCTGCCTCAGAAAGTTCGGAACATTTACTTGTTCTAAGGTTCTCTGAGGAACATTTTATGTAATTTTCTGCTAATGCTATTGTTAGCAACACTTAGCTTGGTTGCTATGAATGGCTAACTAAGTGGTAGATTGCTAACTATGCTACAAAACCTCAGTTCAGTCATTTTCTAGCGGTTGTTAGTAATCAGCCTCAGAAAGTTCGGAACATTTACTTGTTCTAAGGTTCTCCGAGGAACATTTTGTGTAATTTTGTGCTAATGCTATTGGTAGCAACACTTAGCTTGGTTGCTATGAATGGCTAACTAGGTGGTAGATTGCTAACTATGCTACAAAACCTCAGTTCAGTCATTTTCTAGCGGTTGTTAGGAATCTGCCTCAGAAAGTTCGGAACATTTACTTGTTCTAAGGTTCTCCGAGGAACATTTTGTGTAATTTCGTGCTAATGCTATTGGTAGCAACACTTAGCTTGGTTGCTATGAATGGCTAACCAGGTGGTAGATTGCTAACTATGCTACAAAACCTCAGTTCAGTCATTTTCTAGCGGTTGTTAGGAATCTGCCTCAGAAAGTTCGGAACATTTACTTGTTCTAAGGTTCTCCGAGGAACATTTTATGTATATTTGTGCTAATGTTATTGTTAGCAACACTTAGCTTGGTTGCTATGAATGGCTAACTAAGTGGTAGATTGCTAACTATGCTACAAAACCTCAGTTCAGTAATTTTCTAGCTGTTTTTAGGAATCTGCCTCAGAAAGATCGGAACATTTACTTGTTCTAAGGTTCTCTGAGGAACATTTTATGTAATTTTCTGCTAATGTTATTGTTAGCAACACTTAGCTTGGTTGCTATGAATGGCTAACTAAGTGGTAGATTGCTAACTATGCTACAAAACCTCAGTTCAGTCATTTTCTAGTGGTTGTTAGTAATCAGCCTCAGAAAGTTCGGAACATTTACTTGTTCTAAGGTTCTCCGAGGAACATTTTATGTAATTTTGTGCTAATGCTATTGTTAGCAACACTGAGCTTGGTTGCTATGAATGGCTAACTAGGTGGTAGATTGCTAACTATGCTACAAAACCTCAGTTCAGTAATTTTCTAGCTATTTTTAGGAATCTGCCTCAGAAAGTTCGGAACATTTACTTTTTCCAAGGTTCTCTGAGGAACATTTTATGTAATTTTGTGCTAATGCTATTGTTAGCAGCACTTAGCTTGGTTGCTATGAACGGCAAGCTGGGTAGTAGATTGCTAACTATACTACAAAACCTCAGTTCAGTCATTTTCTAGCAGTTGTTAGGAATCTGCCTCAGAAAGTTCGGAACATTTACTTGTTCTAAGGTTCTCCGAGGTACATTTTATGTAATTTTGTGCTAATGCTATTGTTAACAACACTTAGCTTGGTTGTTATGAACGGCAAGCTGGGTAGTAGATTGCTAACTATGCTACAAAACCTCAGTTCAGTCATTTTCTAGCGGTTGTTAGTAATCAGCCTCAGAAAGTTCGGAACATTTACTTGTTCTAAGGTTCTCCGAGGAACATTTTGTGTAATTTTGTGCTAATGCTATTGGTAGCAACACTTAGCTTGGTTGCTATGAATGGCTAACTAGGTGGTAGATTGCTAACTATGCTACAAAACCTCAGTTCAGTCATTTTCTAGCGGTTGTTAGGAATCTGCCTCAGAAAGTTCGGAACATTTACTTGTTCTAAGGTTCTCTGAGGAACATTTTATGTAATTTTCTGCTAATGCTATTGTTAGCAACACTTAGCTTGGTTGCTATGAATGGCTAACTAAGTGGTAGATTGCTAACTATGCTACAAAACCTCAGTTCAGTCATTTTCTAGCGGTTGTTAGGAATCTGCCTCAGAAAGTTCGGAACATTTACTTGTTCTAAGGTTCTCCGAGGAACATTTTGTGTAATTTTGTGCTAATGCTATTGTTAGCAACACTTAGCTTGGTTGTTATGAACGGCAAGCTGGGTAGTAGATTGCTAACTATGCTACAAAATCTCAGTTCAGTCATTTTCTAGCGGTTGTTAGGAATCTGCCTCAGAAAGTTCGGAACATTTACTTGTTCTAAGGTTCTCCGAGGAACATTTTATGTAATTTTGTGCTAATGCTATTGTTAGCAACACTTAGCTTGGTTGCTATGAATGGCTAACTAAGTGGTAGATTGCTAACGATGCTACAAAACCTCAGTTCAGTCATTTTCTAGCGGTTGTTAGTAATCAGCCTCAGAAAGTTCGGAACATTTACTTGTTCTAAGGTTCTCCGAGGAACATTTTGTGTAATTTTGTGCTAATGCTATTGGTAGCAACACTTAGCTTGGTTGCTATGAATGGCTAACTAGGTGGTAGATTGCTAACTATGCTACAAAACCTCAGTTCAGTCATTTTCTAGCGGTTGTTAGGAATCAGCCTCAGAAAGTTCGGAACATTTACTTGTTCTAAGGTTCTCCGAGGAACATTTTGTGTAATTTTGTGCTAATGCTATTGGTAGCAACACTTAGCTTGGTTGCTATGAATGGCTAACTAGGTGGTAGATTGCTAACTATGCTACAAAACCTCAGTTCAGTCATTTTCTAGCGGTTGTTAGGAATCTGCCTCAGAAAGTTCGGAACATTTACTTGTTCTAAGGTTCTCTGAGGAACATTTTATGTAATTTTCTGCTAATGCTATTGTTAGCAACACTTAGCTTGGTTGCTATGAATGGCTAACTAAGTGGTAGATTGCTAACTATGCTACAAAACCTCAGTTCAGTAATTTTCTAGCTGTTTTTAGGAATCTGCCTCAGAAAGATCGTAACATTTACTTGTTCTAAGGTTCTCCGAGGAACATTTTGTGTAATTTTGTGCTAATGCTATTGGTAGCAACACTTAGCTTGGTTGCTATGAATGGCTAACTAGGTGGTAGATTGCTAACTATGCTACAAAACCTCAGTTCAGTCATTTTCTAGCAGTTGTTAGTAATCAGCCTCAGAAAGTTCGGAACATTTACTTGTTCTAAGGTTCTCAAAGGAACATTTTGTGTCATTTTGTGCTAATGCTATTGTTAGCAACACTTAGCTTGGTTGCTATGAACGGCAAGCTGGGTAGTAGATTGCTAACTATGCTACAAAACCTCAGTTCAATCATTCTCTAGCAGTTGTTAGTAATCAGCCTCAGAAAGTTCGGAACATTTACTTGTTCTAAGGTTCTCCGAGGAACATTTTATGTAATTTTGTGCCAATGCTATTCTTAGCAACACTTAGCTTGGTTGCTATGAATGGCAAGCTAGGTGGTAGATTGCTAACTATGCTACAAAACCTCAGTTCAGTCATTTTCTAGCGGTTGTTAGGAATCTGCCTCAGAAAGTTCGGAACATTTACTTTTTCCAAGGTTCTCTGAGGAACATTTTATGTAATTTTGTGCTAATGCTATTGTTAGCAACACTTAGCTTGGTTGCTATGAACGGCAAGCTGGGTAGTAGATTGCTAACTATGCTACAAAACCTCTGTTCAGTCATTTTCTAGCGGTTGTTAGGAATCTGCCTCAGAAAGTTCGGAACATTTACTTGTTCTAAGGTTCTCCGAGGAACATTTTATGTAATTTTGTGCTAATGCTATTGTTAACAACACTTAGCTTGGTTGTTATGAACGGCAAGCTGGGTAGTAGATTGCTAACTATGCTACAAAACCTCAGTTCAGTCATTTTCTAGCTGTTGTTAGTAATCAGCCTCAGAAAGTTCGGAACATTTACTTGTTCTAAGGTTCTCCGAGGAACATTTTATGTAATTTTGTGCTAATGCTATTGTTAGCAACACTTAGCTTGGTTGCTATGAATGGCTAACTAGGTGGTAGATTGCTAACTATGCTACAAAACCTCAGTTCAGTAATTTTCTAGCTGTTTTTAGGAATCTGCCTCAGAAAGTTCGGAACATTTACTTGTTCTAAGGTTCTCTGAGGAACATTTTATGTAATTTTGTGCTAATGCTATTGATAGCAACACTTAGCTTGGTTGCTATGAATGACTATCTAGGTGGTAGATTGCTAACTATGCTACAAAACCTCAGTTCAGTCATTTTCTAGCGGTTGTTAGGGATCTGCCTCAGAAAGTTCGGAACATTTACTTGTTCTAAGGTTCTCCGAGGAACATTTTGTGTAATTTTGTGCTAATGCTATTGGTAGCAACACTTAGCTTGGTTGCTATGAATGGCTAACTAGGTGGTAGATTGCTAACTATGCTACAAAACCTCAGTTCAGTCATTTTCTAGCAGTTGTTAGTAATCAGCCTCAGAAAGTTCGGAACATTTACTTGTTCTAAGGTTCTCTGAGGAACATTTTATGTAATTTTCTGCTAATGCTATTGTTAGCAACACTTAGCTTGGTTGCTATGAATGGCTAACTAAGTGGTAGATTGCTAACTATGCTACAAAACCTCAGTTCAGTCATTTTCTAGCGGTTGTTAGTAATCAGCCTCAGAAAGTTCGGAACATTTACTTGTTCTAAGGTTCTCCGAGGAACATTTTGTGTAATTTTGTGCTAATGCTGTTGGTAGGAACACTTAGCTTGGTTGCTATGAATGGCTAACTAGGTGGTAGATTGCTAACTATGCTACAAAACCTCAGTTCAGTAATTTTCTAGCTGTTTTTAAGAATCTGCCTCAGAAAGATCGGAACATTTACTTGTTCTAAGGTTCTCCGAGGAACATTTTGTGTAATTTTGTGCTAATGCTATTGGTAGCAACACTTAGCTTGGTTGCTATGAATGGCTAACTAGGTGGTAGATTGCTAACTATGCTACAAAACCTCAGTTCAGTCATTTTCTAGCGGTTGTTAGGAATCTGCCTCAGAAAGTTCGGAACATTTACTTGTTCTAAGGTTCTCAGAGGAACATTTTATAAGTTCCCACAAGTCACGACTTTAGTCGCTACAAATGCTAGCCCGAGACGACAAACACTCTCCATTTCAAGCTAACGATAGCTAAAAAGGGAAGAACTTGTGAAGTCCGGAACCAATCTGGACCGGAGTCCTGTTCCCATGGACACTGACAGAAAGGTCTTTGTGCTCGGGGGGGACAGGCGGGCCATAAAAGGCGGCCAACGGAACGTCCCAGCGGGTGATTAAAGGCAAAGATGGAGGAGAAAGTGCCGGGAGGAACAAAAGGGAAGTGAAGGATTTAAGGAGGTCCTCGCTGCGGCGGACAGAAAAAGGCGGGAGGAGATTCTCTTGCAGAGTGTGACGAGTCACCGTGCGACCGCTAACTCGGCTAGCAAACATCAGTCTGTGTTTAATCACGGAAAAACAATTTACAAACTGCTTTTAAACCTCATTATGTGGGACTGACTTGAAATTTCTCACACAGCTCTACAAAACACCCTGTCTCACTTTTAGACGTTTGGACGGGCAATCGTGAAACTTTCTGTGAACCGTTCAAGGACCGACAGACATTTAAATATGTGTGTGTGTGAAGTTTGAACAAGATAGGTGGGGAAAAAAAAAGAAAACATCAGTCAATATTATGAAGTATCAACAACACCCGGAACCAGTGAAGTTGTCACGTTGTGTAAATGGTAAATAAAAAGAGAATACAATGATTTGCAAATCCTTTTCAACTTATACTCGAATAGACTGCAAAGACAAGATATAGTTTGAGGAGGAAGGAGACATAGTTTGAGGAGGAAGGAGACATAGTTTGAGGAGGAAGGAGACATAGTTTGAGGAGGAAGGAGACATATATTGAGGAGATCATTAATGGAGGATGAAGGAGACATAGTTTGAGGAGGAAGGAGACATAGTTTGAGGAGGAAGGAGACATAGTTTGAGGAGGAAGGAGACATAGTTTGAGGAGGAAGGAGACATAGTTTGAGGAGGAAGGAGACATAGTTTGAGGAAGGAGACATAGTTTGAGGAGCTCATTAATGGAGGAGGAAGGAGACATCGTTTGAGAAGGAAGGAGACATAGTTTGAGGAGATCATTAATGGAGGAGGAAGGAGACATAGTTTGAGGAGGAAGGAGACATAGATTGAGAAGATCATTAATGGAGGCGGAAGGAGACATAGTTTGAGGAGGAAGGACACATAGTTTGAGGAGGAAGGAGACATAGTTTGAGGAGGAAGGAGACATATATTGAGGAGATCATTAATGGAGGAGGAAGGAGACATAGTTTGAGGAGGAAGGAGACATAGTTTGAGGAGGAAGGAGACATAGTTTGAGGAGGAAGGAGACATAGTTTGAGGAGGAAGGAGACATAGTTTGAGGAAGGAGACATAGTTTGAGGAGGTCATTAATGGAGGAGGAAGGAGACAAAGTTTGAGGAGGAAGGAGACATAGTTTGAGGAGGAAGGAGACATATATTGAGGAGATCATTAATGGAGGAAGAAGGAGACAAAGTTTGAGGAGGAAGGAGACATAGTTTGAGGAGGAAGGAGACATATATTGAGGAGATCATTAATGGAGGAGGAAGGAGACATAGTTTGAGGAGGAAGGAGACATAGTTTGAGGAGGAAGGAGACATAGTTTGAGGAGGAAGGAGACATATATTGAGGAGATCATTAATGGAGGAGGAAGGAGACATAGTTTGAGGAGGAAGGAGACATAGTTTGAGGAGGAAGGAGACATAGTTTGAGGAGGAAGGAGACATAGTTTGAGGAGGAAGGAGACATAGTTTGAGGAAGGAGACATAGTTTGAGGAGGTCATTAATGGAGGAAGAAGGAGACAAAGTTTGAGGAGGAAGGAGACATAGTTTGAGGAGGAAGGAGACATCGTTTGAGAAGGAAGGAGACATAGTTTGAGGAAGGAGACATAGTTTGAGGAGGTCATTAATGGAGGAGGAAGGAGACAAAGTTTGAGGAGGAAGGAGACATAGTTTGAGGAGGAAGGAGACATATATTGAGGAGATCATTAATGGAGGAAGAAGGAGACAAAGTTTGAGGAGGAAGGAGACATAGTTTGAGGAGGAAGGAGACATATATTGAGGAGATCATTAATGGAGGAGGAAGGAGACATAGTTTGAGGAGGAAGGAGACATAGTTTGAGGAGGAAGGAGACATCGTTTGAGGAGGAAGGAGACATAGTTTGAGGAGGAAGGAGACATAGTTTGAGGAAGGAGACATAGTTTGAGGAGGTCATTAATGGAGGAGGAAGGAGACATAGTTTGAGGAGGAAGGAGACATAGTTTGAGGAGGAAGGAGACATAGTTTGAGGAAGGAGACATAGTTTGAGGAGGTCATTAATGGAGGAGGAAGGAGACAAAGTTTGAGGAGGAAGGAGACATAGTTTGAGGAGGAAGGAGACATCGTTTGAGAAGGAAGGAGACATAGTTTGAGGAGGAAGGAGACAGATTGAGGAGATCATTAATGGAGGAGGAAGGATGCATAGTTTGAGGAGGAAGGACACATAGTTTGAGGAGGAAGGAGACATAGTTTGAGGAGGAAGGAGACATATATTGAGGAGATCATTAATGGAGGAGGAAGGAGACATAGTTGGAGGTCATTAATGGAGGAGGAAGGAGACAGTTTGAGAAGGAAGGAGACATAGTTTCAGGAGGAAGGAGACATAGTTTGAGGAGGAAGGAGACATCGTTTGAGAAGGAAGGAGACATAGTTTGAGGAGGAAGGAGACAGATTGAGAAGATCATTAATGGAGGAGGAAGGAGACATAGTTTGAGGAGGAAGGACACATAGTTTGAGGAGGAAGGAGACATAGTTTGAGGAGGAAGGAGACATATATTGAGGAGATCATTAATGGAGGAGGAAGGAGACATAGTTGGAGGTCATTAATGGAGGAGGAAGGAGACAGTTTGAGAAGGAAGGAGACATAGTTTCAGGAGGAAGGAGACATAGTTTGAGGAGGAAGGAGACATAGATTGAGGAGATCATTAATGGAGGAGGAAGGAGACAGTTTGAGGAGGAAGGAGACATAGTTTGAAGAGATCATTAATGGAGGAGGAAGGAGACATAGTTTGAGGAGGAAGGAGACAGTTTGAGAAGGAAGGAGACATAGTTTCAGGAGGAAGGAGACATAGTTTGAGGAGGAAGGAGACATAGATTGAGGAGATCATTAATGGAGGAGGAAGGAGACAGTTTGAGGAGGAAGGAGACATAGTTTGAAGAGATCATTAATGGAGGAGGAAGGAGACATAGTTTGAGGAGGAAGGAGACATAGTTTGAGGAGGAAGGAGACATAGATTGAGGAGATCATTAATGGAGGAGGAAGGAGACATAGTTGAGGAGGAAGGAGACAGTTTGAGGAGGAAAGAGACACATTTTGAGGAGGAAGGAGACATAGTTTGAGGAGGAAGGAGACATAGTTTGAGGAGGTCATTAATGGAGGAGGAAGGAGACATAGTTTGAGGAGGAAGGAGACATATTTTGAGGAGGAAGGAGACATAGTTTGAGGAGGAAGGAGACATATTTTGAGGAGGAAGGAAACATATTTTGAGGAGGAAGGAGACATAGTTTGAGGAGGAAGGAGACAGTTTGAGGAGGAAGGAGACATAGATTGAGGAGATTATTAATGGAGGAGGAAGGAGACATAGTTTGAGGAGGAAGGAGACATAGTTTGAGGAGATCATTAATGGAGGAGGAAGGAGACATAGTTTGAGGAGGAAGGAGATATAGTTTGAGGTCATTAATGGAGGAGGAAGGAGACAGTTTGAGGAGGAAGGAGACATAGTTTGAGGAGGAAAGAGACATAGTTTGAGGAGATCATTAATGGAGGAGGAAGGAGACAGTTTGAGGAGGAAGGAGACATAGTTTGAGGAGGAAAGAGACATAGTTTGAGGAGGAAAGAGACATAGTTTGAGGAGATCATTAATGGAGGAGGAAGGAGACATAGTTTGAGGAGGAAGGAGACAGTTTGAGGAGGAAGGAGACATAGTTTGAGGAGATCATTAATGGAGGAGGAAGGAGACATAGTTTGAGGAGGAAGGAGACATAGTTTGAGGAGGTCATTAATGGAGGAGGAAGGAGACATAATTTGAGGAGGAAGGAGACATATTTTGAGGAGGAAGGAGACATATTTTGAGGAGGAAGAAGACATAGTTTGAGGAGGAAGGAGACATAGTTTGAGGAGGAAGGAGACATAGATTGAGGAGATCATTAATGGAGGAGGAAGGAGACATAGTTTGAGGAGGAAGGAGACATAGTTTGAGGAGGAAGGAGACATAGTTTGAGGAGGAAGGAGACATAGTTTGAGGAGGAAGGAGACATAGTTGGAGGAGATCATTAATGGAGGAGGAAGGAGACATAGTTTGAGGAGGAAGGAGACATAGTTTGAGGAGGAAGGAGACATAGTTTGAGGAGGAAGGAGACATAGTTTGAGGAGGAAGGAGACATAGTTGGAGGAGATCATTAATGGAGGAGGAAGGAGACATAGTTTGAGGAGGAAGGAGATATAGTTTGAGGTCATTAATGGAGGAGGAAGGAGACATAGTTTGAGGAGGAAGGAGACATAGTTTGAGGAGGAAGGAGACATAGATTGAGGAGATCATTAATGGAGGAGGAAGGAGACATAGTTTGAGGAGGAAGGAGACATAGTTGGAGGAGATCATTAATGGAGGAGGAAGGAGACATAGTTTGAGGAGGAAGGAGATATAGTTTGAGGTCATTAATGGAGGAGGAAGGAGACATAGTTTGAGGAGGAAGGAGACATAGTTTGAGGAGATCATTAATGGAGGAGGAAGGAGACATAGTTTGAGGAGGAAGGAGACATAGTTTGAGGAGGTCATTAATGGAGGATGAAGGAGACATAGTTTGAGGAGGAAGGAGACATAGTTTGAAGAGATCATTAATGGAGGAGGAAGGAGACATAGTTTGAGGAGGAAGGATACATAGTTTGAGGAGGAAGGAGACATAGTTTGAGGAGGAAGGACACATAGTTTGAGGAGGAAGGAGACATAGTTTGAGGAGGAAGGAGACATAGATTGAGGAGATCATTAATGGAGGAGGAAGGAGACATAGTTTGAAGAGGAAGGAAACATAGTTTGAGGAGGAAGGAGACATAGTTTGAGGAGGAAGGAAACGTAGTTTGAGGAGATCATTAATGGAGGAGGAAGGAGACATAGTTTGAGGAGGAAGGAGACATAGTTTGAGGAGATCATTAATGGAGGAGGAAGGAGACATAGTTTGAGGAGGAAGGAGACATAGTTTGAAGAGATCATTAATGGAGGAGGAAGGAGACATAGTTTGAGGAGGAAGGAGACATAGTTTGAGGAGGAAGGAGACATAGTTTGAAGAGATCATTAATGGAGGAGGAAGGAGACATAGTTTGAGGAGGAAGGAGACATAGTTTGAGGAGGAAGGAGACATAGTTTGAGGAGGAAGGACACATAGTTTGAGGAGGAAGGAGACATAGTTTGAGGAGGAAGGAGACATAGATTGAGGAGATCATTAATGGAGGAGGAAGGAGACATAGTTTGAGGAGGAAGGAGACATAGTTTGAGGAGGAAGGAGACATAGTTTGAGGAGGAAGGAAACGTAGTTTCAGGAGATCATTAATGGAGGAGGAAGGAGACATAGTTTGAGGAGGAAGGAGATATAGTTTGAGGTCATTAATGGAGGAGGAAGGAGACATACCGTAGTTTGAGGAGGAAAGAGACATAGTTTGAGGAGATCATTAATGGAGGAGGAAGGAGACATAGTTTGAGGAGGAAGGAGATATAGTTTGAGGTCATTAATGGAGGAGGAAGGAGACATAGTTTGAGGAGGAAAGAGACATAGTTTGAGGAGATCATTAATGGAGGAGGAAGGAGACATAGTTTGAGGAGGAAGGAGACAGTTTGAGGAGGAAGGAGACATAGTTTGAGGAGATCATTAATGGAGGAGGAAGGAGACCTAGTTTGAGGAGGAAGGAGACATAGTTTGAGGAGGAAGGAGACATAGTTCGAGGAGGTCATTAATGGAGGAGGAAGGAGACATAGTTTGAGGAGGAAGGAGACATATTTTGAGGAGGAAGGAGACATAGTTTGAGCAGGAAGGAGACATAGTTTGAGGAGGAAGGAGACATAGATTGAGGAGATCATTAATGGAGGAGGAAGGAGACATAGTTTGAGGAGGAAGGAGACATAGTTGGAGGAAATCATTAATGGAGGAGGAAGGAGACATAGTTTGAGGAGGAAGGAGATATAGTTTGAGGTCATTAATGGAGGAGGAAGGAGACATAGTTTGAGGAGGAAGGAGACATAGTTTGAGGAGGAAGGAGACATAGTTTGAGGAGATCATTAATGGAGGAGGAAGGAGACATAGTTTGAGGAGGAAGGAGACATAGTTTGAGGAGGAAGGAGACATAGTTTGAGGAGGTCATTAATGGAGGATGAAGGAGACATAGTTTGAGGAGGAAGGAGACAGTTTGAAGAGATCATTAATGGAGGAGGAAGGAGACATAGTTTGAGGAGGAAGGAGACATAGTTTGAGGAGGAAGGAGACATAGTTTGAGGAGGAAGGACACATAGTTTGAGGAGGAAGGAGACATAGATTGAGGAGGAAGGAGACATAGTTTGAGGAGGAAGGAGACATAGTTTGAGGAGGAAGGAAACGTAGTTTGAGGAGATCATTAATGGAGGAGGAAGGAGACATAGTTTGAGGAGGAAGGAGACATAGTTTGAGGAGATCATTAATGGAGGAGGAAGGAGACATAGTTTGAGGAGGAAGGAGACATAGTTTGAGGAGGTCATTAATGGAGGATGAAGGAGACATAGTTTGAGGAGGAAGGAGACATAGTTTGAAGAGATCATTAATGGAGGAGGAAGGAGACATAGTTTGAGGAGGAAGGAGACATAGTTTGAGGAGGAAGGAGACATAGTTTGAGGAGGAAGGACACATAGTTTGAGGAGGAAGGAGACATAGTTTGAGGAGGAAGGAGACATAGATTGAGGAGATCATTAATGGAGGAGGAAGGAGACAGTTTGAGGAGGAAGGAGACATAGTTTGAGGAGGAAGGAGACATAGTTTGAGGAGGAAGAAGACATAGTTTGAGGAGATCATCAATGGAGGAGGAAGGAGACATAGTTTGAGGAGGAAGGAGACATAGTTTGAGGAGTAAGGAGACATAGTTTGAGGAGTAAGGAGACATAGTTTGAGGAGGAAGGAGACATAGTTTGAGGAGGAAGGAGACATAGTTTGAGGAGATCATTAATGGAGGAGGAAGGAGACATAGTTTGAGGAGGAAGGAGACATAGTTTGAGGAGATCATTAATGGAGGAGGAAGGAGACATAGTTTGAGGAGGAAGGAGACATAGTTTGAGGAGTAAGGAGACATAGTTTGAGGAGTAAGGAGACATAGTTTGAGGAGGAAGGAGACATAGTTTGAGGAGGAAGGAGACATAGTTTGAGGAGATCATTAATGGAGGAGGAAGGAGACATAGTTTGAGGAGGAAGGAGACATAGTTTGAGGAGATCATTAATGGAGGAGGAAGGAGACATAGTTTGAGGAGGAAGGAGACATAGTTTGAGGAGATCATTAATGGAGGAGGAAGGAGACATAGTTTGAGGAGGAAGGAGACATAGTTTGAGGAGATCATTAATGGAGGAGGAAGGAGACATAGTTTGAGGAGGAAGGAGACATAGTTTGAGGAGGAAGGAGACATAGTTTGAGGAGGAAGGAGACATAGTTTGAGGAGGAAGGAGACATAGTTTGAGGAGATCATTAATGGAGGAGGAAGGAGACATAGTTTGAGGAGGAAAGAGACATAGTTTGAGGAGATCATTAATGGAGGAGGAAGGAGACATAGTTTGAGGAGGAAGGAGACATAGTTTGAGGAGATCATTAATGGAGGAGGAAGGAGACATAGTTTGAGGAGGAAGGAGACATAGTTTGAGGAGATCATTAATGGCGGTGCAGATGTTTGCCAGTATTGTTCCTGCCTGCTGGTTAGCATGAGTGCTGATTAGCATGGCGGACACAAGCTGGTCTGTGTCTGCTGGACTCTCACATTCTCAACTCCAACTCACACTGGACAGGGAGGGAGGAGGGGGGGAGGGATGGAGGGTGGAAGGGAGGGATAGAGGGATGGAGGGAGGGAGGGAGGGATGGAGGGTGGAAGGGATGGAGGGATAGAGGGATGGAGGGAGGGAGGGATGGAGGGAGGGAGGGATGGATGGAGGGATGGAGGGTGGAAGGGATGGAGGGATGGATGGAGGGAGGGAGGGATAGAGGGATAGAGGGATGGAGGGATGGAGGGATGGAGGGAGGGTGTGACGTCACCTCTGCAGACAGGAAGGAGGGTGTGGTGGGAGATGAGATGAGATGAGATGAGATGAGATGAGATGAGATGAGGAGGACATCAGAAGCTGATGGACTCATCCTCAGAGCTCCCTGCTGCCCCCTACTGGTCACACCTGACACTTCCTGTGCTATTGGCCACGCCCACAACGTTTACCACCTTTTTATGAGGGAGTCGATACTGTCCTCCAGATTTACAGCCGTGACCTGGCCCGGCGAATGTTTAGGTGTGGCTTTTCATGTCGGGGAGGGGAAATATGAACACCAGTTTGCAGGTTTCATGCTTTTATTCTGAAAGAAACATGTTTTCTTGTTGCTTTAAGGCCTGCTGCATGTTAGCTTAGCTTATCGATTCATATGTGTGTGTGTATATATAAATATATATATATATAATATATATATATATATATATATATATATATATATATATAATATATATATATATATATATATATATATATATATATATATATATATATATATATATATATATGTATGTGTGGGGAAAAAATCACAAGACTACTTCATCTCTACAGGCCTGTTTCATGAGGGGTTCCCTCAATCATCAGGATTTTTTTAATGGGAGCATTCACATACCATGGATTATATAGGGCACAGAGTGGGTGGGTACAGGCTGGCGTAGGGGCGTGGTGATTGGCTCATGTGTTGCCTAGGAGGTGTTTCCGTCTGTGGCGGCATGTTGTTACAATTTCGCTGCGCTTGTTGAGGGATGACAGGTCTGGACGGTAAATAATAAACAGTTTCTCTTTCAAGCATAGGTTGCATCTTTTATTACCACTATTGTAAGGTGTGCTGGATGCAAGAATTTGCCATGTTATTGAATATTCAACATTATTGTCTTTGAGGTCCCAAATGTGTTTGCTGAGTTCTGTGGTATTCCGCAGGTTTTGGTTCCTGAAAGAAGCCTTGTGATTGTTCCATCTGGTTTTAAACTCTCCCTCGGTTAATCCTACATATGTGTCGGATGTGTTAATGTCCTTGCGTGTTACCTTAGATTGGTAAACAACTGATGTTTGTAAGCACCCCCCCGTTGAGAGGGCAATCAGGTTTCTTGCGGCAGTTGCAGCCTTTGTTGGTTTTGGAGTCGCTCTGTTCGGGGGCCGACGGCTCATTTGCAATTGTTTTGTTGTGGTTTGAGATGATTTGTCGTATATTGTTCATGCAGCTGTAGCTCAATTTAATGTTGTTCTTGTTGAATACTTTTCTTAGGGTGTTGTCTTTGGGAAAGTGTTTGTCAATCAGATTGAGGAATTTGTGTCCAATGTTAGTTGAGACGTTTTTGCTGTATGGGGGGGGGTTGTACCAGATGATGTCGTTTCGTTTTCTGTTCTTTTTCGGTTGGTTTCCTGGCGTGGGTTCATAGGTGAGGGTGAAATTGTATCCGCTTTCATCAAGGGCTTTTTGGTACGGGGGGGGTTGCTTGGTCAAATTCAGCTTTGCTAGATGACAGCATCGATAGCCTTTTATTGATTCCGGTAGGTATTCTTTTCGTGGTGGTGGGTGGGTGGTTGCTGTCATGGTGCACGTATTGGAGTGTTGTGTATATATATATATATATATGTGTATGTATGTATGTATAAGATTAACACGGAGAGTGAATGCGTGAGTGATGCTAGCAAAAGAATGCCGGCGCTGTTGCTAACACGCTAGGCATCCTGAGCATGCGGTGTAGGGTGGGTTCACACTTTATAAATACTGGAGCCCCCCACACCCCCCACATACCCCTAACCCCTCTTCACACACGTGTAACATCCACCATGTTTTGCTTTTTACTGACTGCCTATGTGCTAACCTTTCCCACGTGCAGTTTTTAGCCGCCAGTCGGGGTCCCGGTGGGTTCCTCGGGCCCTCTTGGTGACCCGGGTCGAGTCGAGGGTGTTTCCGCTCGCTGAGGTCAGAGCGTTCTGGAACATCCCGTCAGGTTTCCTGGCGAGCAGGGCGAGTCGAGGAGCCTCTTCCTTCCGCCCGAGAGGAATGGCGGAGACGTTCGGGTGTGGTGGTGGGAGGATGTTTCATCATCTTCCTCCTCATGGCGTCTTCACATTAAAGTCAGCTTCTCCTCTTCCAGGCCTGACTGGAATCTAATTAGAGGTAATTGCATGAAAGGCAGCAAGGGGGCGGAGTCTCACCTTCATTTGGAGCATTGTCTGCTGTCATTAGACACGTTGGTGCCCCCCAGTGGCCTTGGTGCAAATAGCACATTACAGCTGCAGTATATAATGTTCAATTATTATTGTTACTAATGGATAAAAAATAGCAAAAATACTTTAATAGATTTAAAAAAAAAAAAAATCAGAATCACCTTTATTTGTCAAGTATTTTCAACACAAAGATAGACTTAGCTCTCTTTGTTCAATTTAAGAAATCATTCAATTTGTATTTATTTTTGTATGCATTAATCAAATAAAAATAATACAGTACAAACTGTATTTATTTTTCATCAGTTTTAAATTTATATTTGTGTTTTTTTTATTTCATATTGTATTGGTCAAATAATTTTAGAATATACAGCACATACAATTATGTATTTTTTCCCCCCCAGTTTTTATTCTATTTAAAATATTTTAATGTATTCATCAAATAATTGAACAATACAACACATACTATAATGTAGATATTTTTTAGTCAGTTTTTATTTGATTAGGTTGTATTGTATTAATCAAATAATTACATACTGTAATGTATTTATTTTCATATTAGGTTTTGATTTAATTGTATTTATGTTATTTTGCTCATCAAACGACTAAAAAACCTAGTGCATATTATTTTTTTTGTCAGTTAAATTTTATTTTATTTAAACAATTTCATCCATTTGTATTGTATTCATCAAATTAATAAAATATATAGCATTTTTTCTAGATTTTTAATTAATTTTTTATTTAATCTTATTTTTGATTGTATTCATCAAATAAAAATAAAAAATACAGTATACACTATAATGTGTTTATTTTTAAATCAGTTTTGAAATATATTTAAATGTCTTTCTCTTAGTCTTCCTCCTCAAATAATTGAACAATACAATATATATATATATTTTTTTATCAGTTTTTATTCTAATATATAATCGTATTCATTAAATAATAATAAAATACAAATGCTTAATATTTTTCATCAGTTTTTAAATCTATTTCAATGTATTTCTATTATTGTATTCATCAAATATTTGCAAAATACAGCACATACTATAATGTAAATATTTTTAATCAGTTTTTATTTGATTGGGTTGTATTGTATTAATCAAATAATTACATACTGTAATGTATTTATTTTAAAATCATATTTTGATTTAATTTTAATTTGTTAATTTTGTTATTATCGACTAAAAAAACTTAATCCATATTTTTTTATCAGTTAAATTTTATTTTATTTAAAACATTTCCCCTATTTGTATGATATTCATCAAATTAATAAAAATATATAGCATTTTTTCTAGATTTTTAATTAGTTTTTATTTAATCTTATTTTTTATGTATTCATCAAATAACTAGAAAAATACAGTGCACCCTATAATGTGTTTATTTTTAAATCAGTTTTGAAATATATTTAAATTAATTTTTCTTATTGTGTTCCTCAAATAATTGAACAATACAGTACACCATATGATGCATTTATTTATTTATTTTTATCAGTTTTTATTATAATATATAATTGTATTCATTAAATAATAAAAAAATACATAAAATGTTTAATATTTTTCATCAGTTTTTAAATCTATTTAAATGTATTTATGTTATTGTACTCATCGACTATTTGCAAAATACAGTACACACTATAATGTAGATATTTTTTTATCAGTTTTTATTTGATTAGGTTGTATTAATCAAATAATTGCATACTGTAATGTATTTATTTTCAAATTAAATAATTTTAATTTGTTATTGTGCTCATCAAACGACTAAAAAACTTAGTACATATTATTTTTTTATCAGTTAAATTTTATTTTATTTAAACAATTTCACCTATTTGTACTGTATTCATCAAATTAATAAACATATATAGCAGTTTTTCTACATTTTTAATTCGTTTTTATTTAATCTTATTTTTTTATTGTAATCATCAAATAATAATACAAATACAGAACAACCTATAATGTGTTAATTTTTAAGTTTTTAGTTTCAAGATATATTTAAACGTATTTCTCAAGTCTTCCTAAAATAATTGAACAGTACAGTGCAGCCTATGATGCATTTATTTATTTTTTATCTGTTTTTATTTTAATATATAATTGTATTCATTAAATAATAATAAAATAAAAATGCTTAATATTTTTCATCAGTTTTTAAATCTATTTCAATGTATTTCTATTATTGTATTCATCAAATATTTGCAAAATACAGCACAATGTGTATTTATTTATTTTTCTATTCATTAAATAATAAAAAATACAGTTTATAATCAGTTTTTATTCTATATTGATTGTATTCATAGAACTAATTAAAAAAAAAAGTACAACATTAACACAGAAATATGGAGTCAGCACATAATGACATTTAAATACAAGTAAAGTAAAAAGTACTATGTACTTGTACTCTTCAAACATGGAAAATGTATGTCAGTAAGAATGTTACATAATCTTATTTTAAACTAATTTAAAATGATCTTATTACAGTAACTAACTCTTGCATAACAAGCAAGTATGTATTTACTATGAAGTATTATTGTTCAATAGTTACTTAGTAGTACTTTAGTACTGGTATATGTATCACTAAAATAATCGTAGTAGTATGTGTGCTAAACAAAAATATGTTATTTTTGTACTTCTGTTGGATTTAAAGTCACCCTAAAAGTGCACATGTGGCGCCCTCTAGTGGCCATAAAGAAACACACACATGAAATATTCTATTTGTCAACTTGAAAAGTCGATGTTTGATTAGAAGAGTTCATATTTCTCTGACCAAAACAACACCTGCATTTTATAGTAGGCACCGTACACGTTACCATGACTACGTTTGATCAAACTGAATAATACTTATATTTTATAGTAGTATATTTTAATAGTAGGCACCGTACACGTTACCATGACTACGTTTGATCAAACTGAATAATACTTATATTTTATAGTAGTATATTTTAATAGTAGGCACCGTACACGTTACCATGACTACGTTCGATCTAACTGAATATTAGACTTAAACATTGCAAATATTTGTGCTACATGTTCACCCTTTAGCAGAATTTTACATTTCATATTTAGCACTTTGGCATACCTATTTTGCCAGATGCTACCTTTTAGTAGCATTTTACATTTCATATTTAGCACTATAGCATACCTATTTTGCTAGATGCTACCTTTTAGTGGCATTTTACATTTCATATTTACTACTTTAGCATACCCATTTTGCTCAGGTGCTATCTTTTAGTAGCATTGTACATTTCCTATTTACTACTCTAGCATACCTATTTTACTCAGGTGCTACCTTTCAGTAGCATTTTACATTTCCTATTTAGCACTTTAGCATACCTATTTTGCTAGATGCTACCTTTTAGTAGCATTTTGCGCTTCATACTTAGCACTTTAGCATATCTTTTTTGTGTAGTAGCATTTTGCATTTCATATTAACTACTTCAGCATACCTATTTTGCTCAGGTGCTACCTTTTAGCAGCATTTTGCGTTTCATACTTAGCACTTTAGCATACCTCTTTTTGTTTATGTGCTACTTTTGAGTAGCATTTTGCATTTCATATTTAGCACTTTAGCATAATTGCTCAGGTGCTCCGATTAAGTAGCATTTAGCGTTTTATGTTTAGCACTTTAGAATACCTATTTTGCTAAGAGGCTACCTGGCAGTAACATTTTGCTTTTCACATTAAGCAGTTTAGCACACCTATTTTGCTGAGGTGCTACCTTTTAGTAGCATGTTGCCTTTTATATTTAGCACTTTAGCATCCTTTTTTTTTTTTAGCAGCATTGTGCATTTCATATTTAGCACTTTAGCATACATATACATACACATATTTTATTTATTTTATTTTATTTATTTTTTTTCCCCAAGATGGCGGCGCGCACAGACGCAGCGGCTTACGGCTCTCCATTTCAGTGCTCTTTCTTCCTTCTTTTCTTCATGTTTTTTTTCCTTTTGTGCACCACCTGTACTGCAAACACCCGGTACACCCGCCAGTCACTCTTGGATATCGGTAACTCGCACCAGATATCTGTTTCGAGCGACTTTCACCACGAGCACAACATCCCAGATGACATAGCGAGAGCACAGGGCTCTCCGTGGTTTGTTGTCGGGTCTGGGAGACGGCGCAGACGGAGGAGGGAGAGGAAGCAGAAGCGTGGCCGCAGGTCCGGCGTCTTGCTCAGGCTTAGGAAACAACCCCACAAGCCACCTCTACCGAGCCTGTTCCTCTTTAATGCCAGATCCCTTGTACAGAAGATGGACGACCTGGAGTTACAACTTGCTGGAAACCGCTATGTTCGGGACTGTTGTGCTATGATTATCACCGAAACCTGGCTTCACCCGGAAATACCCGATGCTAGCATGCAGCTAGCCGGACGCACTCTGCTCCGCCGGGACAGAACTAAGGACTCCGGTAAGAGCAGAGGAGGGGGGCTCTGTATCTACGTGCATGAGAACTGGTGCAACAACGGGACAATCACTGAACAGCACTGTTGCCCGGACGTGGAGTACATGTCTGTTAGATGTCGGCCTTTTTTTCTCCCGAGAGAGCTGTCTGTTGTTATCATCACGGCTGTGTATATTCCACCGGACGCCAAAGTAAACACAGCGCTCTCTCTTCTGCTGAACACCGTCAACGAACAGCAGCGGGCCCACCCCGACGGTGTTCATATCATAGCAGGGGATTTTAATAAGGCCAATCTGAAGACTGTACTCCCTAAGTTCTACCAGCACGTGAAGTGTTCTACAAGGGGCAAGAACACCCTGGACCACGTGTATACCAACATAAAGCACGCGTACAGAGCTACACCCCTCCCCCAGCTTGGACAGTCAGACCATCTTTCCCTCCTGCTCTCTCCTACCTACACCCCCATCAGACGCCAGGCCAGGCCTGTCACAAAGACTGTTATGACCTGGCCTGACGATGCACTCCCCAAACTTCAGGACTGCTTCCAACACACAGACTGGGACCTCTTCCAACAACAGGAGCTGGAGACAGCCACAGGAACGGTGCTGGACTACATAAAGTTCTGCATCGGGAATGTGACTGTGGAAAAAACCATCCGGGTTTACCCCAACAAGAAACCCTGGATGACCAGCCAGGTCCGCACACTCCTCAGGGCCCGCGACGCAGCCTTCAGGTCAGGGGACAGGGCACTGTACAGTGTTGCTAGAGCCGACCTGAAGAGAGGGATTAAAAAAGCAAAGGCGGACCACAGGAGGTGCATAGAGTCCCATCTGTCCAGCAAAAACTCACGGGAGGTGTGGCGGGGCATTCATGACATCACGAACTTCAGAGGCTGCAATATGACAACTGCGGATCAGAGTGCGACACTGGCAGAGGAGCTTAACGGTTTCTTTGCCCATTTCGAAACCCCCCAGCGACACTCATCTGCTCCAGCCCTGACCCCGCCCCCACCGGGCTCCGGCGCCACTCCACTCACTGTACAGGAGCACAGTGTCAGACGAGTGCTCCTGGCTGTGAACCCCAGGAAGGCTACCGGACCAGACGGAGTACCTGGAAAGGTGCTCAGGACGTGCGCCCACCAGCTCGCTCCCCCCCTCACCAGGATCTTCAACCTCTCCCTGGCTCAGGCAGTCATCCCATCCTGCCTGAAGTCATCTACAATAATCCCGGTGCCGAAGAAGTCTCCCATCACCAGCCTGAATGATTACCGACCAGTGGCCCTCACTCCGGTAATCATGAAGTGCTTCGAGCGACTTGTTCTCCAGCACATCAAGGACCATATCCCTCCAGACTTCGACTCCCACCAGTTCGCATACCGGGCGAACAGGTCCACAGAGGACGCCATCGCTGTTGCTCTCCACTCTGCTCTGAACCACCTGGAGCAGCAGCAGAGCTACGATGCTCACAGATGCTCTCTGTGGACTATAGCTCTGCCTTCAATACAATAATCCCGGACAGACTCTGCAATAAACTGGACACTCTTGGCCTCCCCCCTCTCACAAACGCCTGGATAAGGGACTTCCTAACGGACCGACCCCAGAATGTGAGACTTGGCCCGCACCTCTCATCCTCCCGCACGCTGAGCATCGGCTCCCCACAGGGCTGTGTGCTGAGCCCCCTCCTCTACTGCCTTTACACCCATGACTGCAGTCCGGCCCACAGTGACAACCTTACCGTCAAGTTCGCCGACGATACCACAGTGGTCGGGCTCATCTCCAGGGGTGACGAGGCTGCCTACAGAGAGGAGGTCCTGAAGCTGACGGCCTGGTCTTCGGAGAACAACCTCGCTCTCAACACCAGCAAGACCAGAGAGATCATTGTCGACTTCAGGAGGAGCAGCACCGACCCTGCCCCCCTCTACATCAACGGCGAGCGTGTAGAGAGGGTCCACACCTTCAGGTACCTTGGAGTCCACATCTCTAATGACTTCTCCTGGACAGTCAACACCACATCAATCATCAAGAAGGCTCAGCAGCGGCTACACTTCCTTAGAGTCCTCGGGAAGTACAACCTGAAGCCTGACCTGCTGCTGACCTTCTACCGCTCGTCCATCGAGAGCCTGCTGACCTACTGTATTACGGTATGGTACGGCAGCTGCACTGCAGCAGACAGGGAGAGGCTGCAAAGAGTGGTCAAGACGGCTCAGAAGATCATCGGCCGCCCTCTCCCCTCTCTGACGGACATCTACACCTCCCGCTGCCTCAACAGAGCCAGTGCCATCATCAAGGACAGCACCCACCCTGGCTCTGACCTGTTCCACCTGCTGCCCTCTGGGAAGCGCTACAGGTGCATTAAAACCAAAACAAACAGGCTAAAGAACAGCTTCTTCCCCAGGGCCATAACCATCCTGAACGGACTGCCCCATTGTCCCTCATAACTGCCTTCTCTTCGGTGCAATAGCCCATTCCACCAACCACCCTGTTTTTGTTTTGTTTTTTTCATGTATATATTCATTTCACACCATATTCATTGCACTTCTACATTTTTAAAATTGTTATATATTTGCACATTGTTTTTCTAGCATGCACACATCGCACTGTATGGAATGGCCTCAATCTCGTTACCTTGCGTAATGATAATAAAGCTGATTCTGATTCTGATATTTTTGCTCAGGTTCTCCCTTTTAATAGCATTTTGCCTTTCATATTTAGCACTTTATGCTACATTTTAACAGCAGTTGTGTTTCATATTGTAGCACTTTAGCACACATTTTGTTGCTCAGGTACTACCTTTTAGTAGCATTTTGCCTTTTTATATTTAGCACTTTAGCATACTTATTTTTTTAGCAGCATTTTACGTTTCGTATTTTGCACTTTAGCATACATATTTTGCTCAGGTGCTCCCTATTAGTAGCATTTTACCTTTCATATTTAGCACTTTATGCTACATTTGAGCAGCATTTGTGTTTCATATTTTAGCACTTTAGCATACCTTTTTTTGCTCAGGTGCTACCTTTTAGTAGCATGTTGCCTTTTATATTTAGCACTTTAGCATACTTTTTTTTTTTTAGCGGCATTGTGCATTTCATATTTAGCACTTTAGCATACATATTTCTGCTCAGGTTCTCCCTTTTAATAGCATTTTGCCTTTCATATTTAGCACTTTATGCTACATTTTAGCAGCATTTGTGTTTCATATTGTAGCACTTAAGCACACATTTTGTTGCTCAGGTACTACCTTTTAGTAGCATTTTGCCTTTTTATATTTAGCACTTTAGCATACTTATTTTTTTAGCAGAATTTTACGTTTCGTATTTTGCACTTTAGCATACATATTTTGCTCAGGTGCTCCCTATTAGTAGCATTTTACCTTTCATATTTAGCACTTTATGCTACATTTGAGCAGCATTTGTGTTTCATATTTTAGCACTTTAGCATACCTTTTTTTGCTCAGGTGCTACCTTTTAGTAGCATGTTGCCTTTTATATTTAGCACTTTAGCATACTTTTTTTTTTTAGCGGCATTGTGCATTTCATATTTAGCACTTTAGCATACATATTTTTGCTCAGGTTCTCCCTTTTAATAGCATTTTGCCTTTCATATTTAGCACTTTATGCTACATTTTAGCAGCAGTTGTGTTTCATATTGTAGCACTTTAGCACACATTTTGTTGCTCGGGTACTACCTTTTAGTAGCATTTTGCCTTTTTATATTTAGCACTTTAGCATACTTATTTTTTTAGCAGCATTTTACGTTTCGTATTTTGCACTTTAGCATACATATTTTGCTCAGGTGCTCCCTATTAGTAGCATTTTACCTTTCATATTTAGCACTTTATGCTACATTTGAGCAGCATTTGTGTTTCATATTTTAGCACTTTAGCATAACTTTTTTTGCTCAGGTGCTACCTTTTAGTAGCATGTTGCCTTTTATATTTAGCACTTTAGCATACTTTTTTTTTTAGCGGCATTGTGCATTTCATATTTAGCACTTTAGCATACATATTTTGCTCAGGTGCTCCCTATTAGTAGCATTTTACCTTTCATATTTAGCACTTTATGCTACATTTGAGCAGCATTTGTGTTTCATATTTTAGCACTTTAGCATACCTTTTTTTGCTCAGGTGCTACCTTTTAGTAGCATGTTGCCTTTTATATTTAGCACTTTAGCATACTTTTTTTTTTAGCGGCATTGTGCATTTCATATTTAGCACTTTAGCATACATATTTTTGCTCAGGTTCTCCCTTTTAATAGCATTTTGCCTTTCATATTTAGCACTTTATGCTACATTTTAGCAGCATTTGTGTTGCATATTGTAGCACTTTAGCACACATTTTGTTGCTCAGGTACTACCTTTTAGTAGCATTTTGCCTTTTTATATTTAGCACTTTAGCATACTTGTTTTTTTAGCAGAATTTTACGTTTCGTATTTTGCACTTTAGCATACATATTTTGCTCAGGTGCTCCCTATTAGTAGCATTTCACCTTTCATATTTAGCACTTTATGCTACATTTGAGCAGCATTTGTGTTTCATATTTTAGCACTTTAGCATACCTTTTTTTGCTCAGGTGCTACCTTTTAGTAGCATTTTGCCTTTTTATATTTAGCACTTTAGCATACTTATTTTTTTAGTAGCATTGTACGCTTCGTATTTAGCACTTTAGCATACATATTTTTGCTCAGGTGTTCCCCTTTAGTAGCATTTTGCCTTTCATATTTAGCACTTTATGCTACATTTGAGCAGCATTTGTGTTTCATATTTTGCACTTAAGCATACCTTTTTTTGCTCAGGTGCTCCCTTTTAGTAGCATTTTGCCTTTCATATTTAGTACTTTAGCAAACTTTTTATGTTCAGGTGCGACCTTTTAGTAGCATTTTGCCTTTTTATTTTTTTTTTAGCAACATTGTACGTTTCTTATTTAGCACTTTAACATACATATTTTTGCTCAGGTAATCCCTTTTAGTAGCATTTTGCCTTTTTATTTTTTTAGCAGCATTGTACATTTCATATTTAGCACTTTAACATACATATTTTTGCTCAGGTGCTCCCTTTTAGTAGCATTTTGCCTTTCATATTTAGCACTTTATGCTACATTTGAGCAGCATTTGTGTTTCATATTTTGCACTTAAGCATACCTTTTTTTGCTCAGGTGGTCCCTTTTAGTAGCATTTTCCCTTTTTATATTTAGCACTTTAGCATTTATTTTTTTAGCAGCATTGTACGTTTTGTATTTAGCACTTTAGCATACATATTTTTGCTCAGGTGCTCCCTTTTAGTAGCATTTTCCCTTTTTATATTTAGCACTTTAGCATTTATTTGTACGTTTTGTATTTAGCACTTTAGCATACATATTTTTGCTCAGGTGCTCCCTTTTAGTAGCATTTTGCCTTTCATATTCAGCACTTTATGCTACATTTAGCAGCATTTGTGTTTCATATTTTGCACTTAAGCATACCTTTTTTTTTTTGCTCAGGTGCTACCTTTTAGTAGCATTTTGCCTTTTTATATTTAGCACTTTAGTAAACTTTTTTTAGCGGCATTGTACGTTTCGTATTTAGCACTTTAGCATACATATTTTTGCTCAGGTGCTCCCTTTTAGTTGCAATTTGCCTTTCATATTTAGCACTTTATGCTACATTTTAGCAGTATTTGTGTTTTATATTTTGCACTTAAGCATACATTTTTTTGCTCAGGTGCTCCCTTTTAGTAGCATTTTGCCTTTCATATTTAGTACTTTAGCAAACTTTTTATGTTCAGGCGCGACCTTTTAGTAGCATTTTGCCTTTTTATTTTTCTTTGCAACATTGTACGTTTCTTATTTAGCACTTTAACATACATATTTTTGCTCAGGTAATCCCTTTTAGTAGCATTTTGCCTTTTTTTTTTTTTTTTTTAGCAGCATTGTACGTTTCATATTTAGCACTTTAACATACATATTTTTGCTCAGATGTTCCCTTTTAGTAGCATTTTGCCTTTCATATTCAGCACTTTATGCTACATTTGAGCAGCATTTGTGTTTCATATTTTGCACTTTGCTCAGGTGCTCCCTTTTAGTAGCATTTTGCCTTTCATATTTAGTACTTTAGCAAACTTTTTATGTTCAGGTGCGACCTTTTAGTAGCATTTTGCCTTTTTAATTTTTTTAGCAACATTGTACGTTTCTTATTTAGCACTTTAACATACATATTTTTGCTCAGGTAATCCCTTTCAGTAGCATTTTGCCTTTTTATTTTTTTTAGCAGCATTGTACATTTCATATTTAGCACTTTAACATACATATTTTTGCTCAGGTGCTCCCTTTTAGTAGCATTTTGCCTTTGATATTTAGCACTTTATGCTACATTTGAGCAGCATTTGTGTTTCATATTTTGCACTTAAGCATACCTTTTTTTGCTCAGGTGCTCCCTTTTAGTAGCATTTTCCCTTTTTATATTTAGCACTTTAGCATTTATTTTTTTAGCAGCATTGTACGTTTTGTATTTAGCACTTTAGCATACATATTTTTGCTCAGGTGCTCCCTTTTAGTAGCATTTTGCCTTTTTATATTTAGCACTTTAGCATTTTTTTGTACGTTTTGTATTTAGCACTTTAGCATACTTATTTTTGCTCAGGTACTCCCTTTTAGTAGCATTTTGCCTTTGATATTTAGCACTTTATGCTACATTTGAGCAGCATTTGTGTTTCATATTTTGCACTTACGCATACCTTTTTTTGCTCAGGTGCTCCCTTTTAGTAGCATTTTCCCTTTTTATATTTAACACTTTAGCATTTATTTTTTTAGCAGCATTGTACGTTTTGCATTTAGCACTTTAGCATACATATTTTTGCTCAGGTGCTCCCTTTTAGTAGCATTTTGTCTTTTTATATTTAGCACTTTAGCATTTATTTTTTTAGCAGCATTGTACGTTTCGCATTTAGCACTTTAGCATACATATTTTTGCTCAGGTGCTCCCTTTTAGTAGCATTTTGTCTTTTTATATTTAGCACTTTAGCATTTATTTTTTTAGCAGCATTGTACGTTTCGCATTTAGCACTTTAGCATACATATTTTTGCTCAGGTGCTCCCTTTTAGTAGCATTTTGCCTTTTTATAATTAGCACTTTAGCATTTTTTTTAGCAGAATTGTACGTTTTGTATTTAGCACTTTAGCATACATATTTTTGCTCAGGTGCTCCCTTTTAGTAGCATTTTGCCTTTCATATTTAGCACTTTATGCTACATTTGAGCAGTATTTGTGTTTCCTATTTAGCACTTAAGCATACCTTTTTTATGTTCAGGTGCTACCTTTTAGTAGTATTTAGCACTTAAGCATACTTATTTTGCTCATGTGCTACCTTTTAACAGCATATTACATTTCATATTTAGCACTTTAGCATACATACTTTTGCTCAGGTGCTCCCTGTGGTTGTTTTTGTAGTTATAATTTGACCTCAAAATGTGGACATACTCCCTCTAGTGGCTAAACAAAGAGTGACGTTTGAAGGATTTCCTGACACTGGACTGTTTTTAAGCAGGTATGGTGCAGACATCGCCCTCTAGTGGCCATGTGTGAAGCTGATGCAAATATATTAGAGTGGGCCTAAATAAACGAACATAAATCAGTTACACGCAGCCGCCACTAGAGGGAGACAGCAGCCTTGTTTACATAAAAGGATCTGCTTCACGGTCACAGCGATGACGTCATTTGCAAACACAAAGCCGACACTTTTTTATTCACGTCACACATAAGAAGAGGAAAATAGTTTGATATCAGCAGCTTTTATTAAAAAATGGAGCTGTTATTGAAAGGAATGAAATAAAGGAGGATCTTATTATTTATTGTGTGGAAAAGTATCATGGCACTCATAGGAGGAAACATCTTCCAGCTCTTGTCTGCTTTTATGCAGATGTTTGCACATTTGTCCAGAAAAAAACAAAAAAAAACAGCTTGGATAATTTTCACAGCAATTTTCCATCATGATGTAATAATGCTGATAGAACAGCGACACAAGGCTTTTCAAAATAAAGTCCCCAGCATTAACAATGGAGCATCCTTTTGAATTCAAATGTTTTTACATTTTTAATTAACCCTTTTACCTTGAGAGGAAAAAAAAAAAAAAAAGTAAATAATAAAAAAGATAAACGCACGTATGAGGAAAATAACATCATGCTAGTGTTAGCAATAAAGGCTAAATACTCTACGTGGGACACAACATTAGGTACACCAAATAGGATATTTTCTAACACCTTGCAGCCATGGCAATTTAAAAAATATATTTATATTTTTTTAATATTGTAAAACATGTTGTAAGCATTAAAAAATAAAGTAGTTTGCATGCTTTAAGCTTGAGAAAATTCTGAATTCAGTTATCATTTCATAGCATTTAAAAAAATTATTTAAACAAACCCATGTTTAAAAATGTATATTTGTTTTAGTTAAAATAATCGGGTTGTAGTTTACTATAGCTAAATAGGAACATTCAGAATTTATGTATACAGTATTTTGTCATTTCGCCACATTAAAAAAAAAAAAAAGATTTAATCATACTTTATTTTACCCGTGTTTAAAAGATATGGTTTAAATTCAAATATTATATTTGTTATTGTTGTTTATCACTATAAATGAAGAAGAACATTCTGACTTTACACCCACAACATATGTTTGATCATTTTAATAAAAATACATATTTTAAAATGTTTTATTTATACTTTATTTTATATAATAGTATAAAAAATATATTTTTGAATTTAAATAATCTGGTTGTAGTTTACTATAGCTGAATAGAACCATTCTGAATTTACACCCACAATATGTAGACAGTATTTTGTCATTTCGCCACATTTTTTTTTAAATGATTTAATTATGCTTTATTTTACCCATGTTTAAAAATATATATTGCTTTAGTTAAAATATTATATTTGTTATTGATGTTTATCACTATAAATAAAGAAGAAAATTCTGACTTTACACCCACAGTCTGTAATACAGTATTTTGTCATTTTGCCACATATTTTTAAAATTATTTAATCATACTTTATTTTACCCATGTAAAAAAAAAAAAAAAAAAAAAAAAAATATATATATATATATATATATATATATATATATATATATATATATATATATATATATATATATACGGTATTAGTTCGTGTTATGTTTATCACTATAAATAAAAAAGACAATTCAGACTTTACACCCACAACACGTTTGATGATTTTGATAAAAATACATATTTTAAAAAATTTTATTTATACTTTATTTTATATAATAGTATAAAAAATATATTTTTAAATTCAAATAATCCGGTTGTAGTTTGCATGTTACTATAAATAGAGAAGAACATTCTGCCTATACAACCGCAAAATTAATGTAACATAATAAATACGTACAACCTCCGAGGACAAAGCTCCGAACTCCCAGTCTGTGGAACACTCTCCCTGACCACCTGAGGGCACCACAGACTGTGGATGCTTTTAAAAATGCTTTTTTTTTTTTTTAGATTTACGTGTGCTAGTTCTAGTTTTTGTTTTTATTTATTTTTGTAATTATCTTTTTTTTTTTTTTTAATACACTGTAAGACTTTGAGGTTGTTTGCTCAATGTAAAGTGCTTTTTACAAATACAATCTATTATTATTATTATTAAAATGTAATTATATTATATTCATGTGTTAAAAAGACTGATGCATGCTGGGAAAAGCTGCCTTGTGCAGGCGTACCTAATGTTGTGACCAGTGAGTTGACGTCTTCTGGCATCCTTTTGACCCCCCTGACGACGAGCGCGGGGAAACATCTGATTGGTTTGAGTCAGCCGACGGCGTGATTGGATGGTGAGGTCGCTACCAAAAAGTCACTCAAGCCACGTCCTTCCTCTCCACTCAGATTCTCACAAAACTGCCTCATCGGCGTTTTTCTAACGTACAAAAAACATCCCAAGGTCTCCGCTAACGTTCAGTAAACCATCGATCGGGTGATTAAGTGCGTCGTAGCTTTAAGAGCGTTTCTAAGCGACGTCCGGTCAAATAAGAAATGATCCAACTCACGTGCTGCCGTCTTTGTCCTTCCGCAACACCCGTGGCTGTAGGCGACGTCCACGTGACTCTGTATGGCCTCGTGAGTATTAGTAGGGTCCTTAGCTTATACTCTGATCTCGTCGTCCTCGTCGTCCATGAAGGAGAAGTCCTCGTCGCCGCGCGGCGAGCTGTACTTGGCGCTGTCCGTGTCGGCGTAGTGTTGCAGGTGGTTGCTCGGGTCGTACGCCGTTTTGTCCTCCGAGACCGAGCCGGCGCTGGACACGGAGCAGCTGTCAAGGTGCTGGGCGTCCCTGGCGTGCAGCTCGGGGGTGTAGGGCGCCTCCGCGGGGTACATCATGCGGGGCGGCCTGGCGGGCGGCCGCTGCTCCTCCGCCGCATCGTCGTCGATGAGCGGGATGTGCGACGGCGAGCCCTCGCTTCCTTTGCCTTCCTCGAAGCCCAGGTCCACGTCCTCATAGTCCTTCTTCTCCATCACGCTCAGGATGTCCCCCAGCATGGACGGCCCCAGGTCGATGTGGAATGACATCATGGACTCGGCGTGCTTTAAGGCGCCGCCTTTAGGCACGGACGGGGGCAAGTCGCCCAGGTCGCCGAAGTTCCGCTCATCCAGCTCGGCGTCGAAGGTGGCGATGGCGGCGGCGCCGTTCGCCGGTTTAACCTCCACCTCCACCAGCTTCTTCATGGGGTTGGAGGACACGCCTCCTCTCCCGCCCTCCTCGTTGAGGTACGGCAAGGATATGGCGTTCTTCACGAAGTTGGCCGGCGCCACGTTGCCGTACTCGTACTTGTCGCCGCGGTTGACGGACTGAGAGCGCCGGCTGCCTCGGAAGGTGCGGGCCAGGAGTCCCGCCTTGGGGCCCGGCGAGCCCTGCTTGGCGTCGCCGTCGGGGCCCTCGCCCGACCGCGTGCTGAGGAAGGACGTGTCCCCGAAGGCGTCGCCGCCGCGGCCCACATGCATGGTGTGGCGGAAGTCCCCCAGCGGCGCGCTGATCATCTCCGCCGTCAGGTCGGCCCTGGAGCGCCGCTTGGACTGGTTGGACTGGACCAGCTGCTTGAGGATCGGCATGGTGGACGTGGGGGGAGTAAGACCTCGCTTTCTGGGCACGTTTGTCAGAGAAACTCCATCACTGTCCTTCCATCCGCCTGCGGAAACAAAGTACTTTTTGTTAGGGCTGTGGAAAAAAACATATTTGTGCGACAAATCCGGTCGTGAAATTTCCTCGCTCCTAAATATTCCCAAGTCAACTTTATTTACAAGAAAAGTGAAGAGTTTGGGAACAACAGCAACTCAGCCACCAAGTGGTAGGCCGGGTGAACTGACAGATAGGGCTCAGCATAGTGCACAGTCAGTTGCTACAGAGCTCCAAACTTCTTGTGGCCTTCCAATTAGCCCACGTACAGTACGCAGAGAGCTTCGTGGAATGGGTTTCCATGGCCGAGCAGCTGCATCTAAGCCATGCATCACCAAGTCCAATATTGATGTTTATCAGTATAAATAAAGAAGACAATTCTGACTTTACACACACAGTCTGTATACAGTATTTTGTCATTTTGCCACATATTTGTTTAATTATTTAATCATACTTTATTATACCCATGTTAAAAAATATATATTGTTTTAGTTAAAATATATATATATATTTTTTTTTAAATTATATTTAAATTATATAAAAAACATATTTTCATAGGATGCACACCTGTGCGACAAATCCGGTCGTGAAATTTCCTCGCTCCTAAATATTCCCAAGTCAACTTTATTTACAAGAAAAGTGAAGAGTTTGGGAACAACAGCAACTCAGCCACCAAGTGGTAGGCCGGGTGAACTGACAGATAGGGCTCAGCATAGTGCACAGTCAGTTGCTACAGAGCTCCAAACTTCTTGTGGCCTTTCAATTAGCCCACGTACAGTACGCAGAGAGCTTCGTGGAATGGGTTTCCATGGCCGAGCAGCTGCACCTAAGCCATGCATCACCAAGTCCAATATTGATGTTTATCAGTATAAATAAAGAAGACAATTCTGACTTTACACACACAGTCTGTATACAGTATTTTGTCATTTTGCCACATATTTGTTTAATTATTTAATCATACTTTATTATACCCATGTTAAAAAATATATATTGTTTTAGTTAAAATATATATATATATTTTTTTAAAATTATATTTAAATTATACAAAAAACATATTTTCATAGGATGCACACCTGTGCGACAAATCCGGTCGTGAAATTTCCTCGCTCCTAAATATTCCCAAGTCAACTTTATTTACAAGAAAAGTGAAGAGTTTGGGAACAACAGCAACTCAGCCACCAAGTGGTAGGCCGGGTGAACTGACAGAGAGGGGTCAGCATAGTCAGCATGTCAGTTGCTAAGGAGCTCCAAACTTCTTGTGGCCTTCCAATTAGCCCACGTACAGTACGCAGAGAGCTTCGTGGAATGGGTTTCCATGGCCGAGCAGCAGTATCTAAGCCATGCATCACCAAGTCCAATATTGATGTTTATCAGTATAAATAAAGAAGACAATTCTGACTTTACACACACAGTCTGTATACAGTATTTTGTCATTTTGCCACATATTTGTTTAATTATTTAATCATACTTTATTATACCCATGTTAAAAAAAAATATTGTTTTAGTTAAAATATATATATATATATATATATATATATTTTTTTTTTTTTATTTAAATTATATTTAAATTATATAAAAAACATATTTTCATAGGATGCACACCTGTGCAACAAATCCGGTCGTGAAATTTCCTCGCTCCTAAATATTCCCAAGTCAACTTTATTTACAAGAAAAGTGAAGAGTTTGGGAACAACAGCAACTCAGCCACCAAGTGGTAGGCCGGGTGAACTGACAGAGAGGGGTCAGCATAGTCAGCATGTCAGTTGCTACAGAGCTCCAAACTTCTTGTGGCCTTCCAATTAGCCCACGTACAGTACGCAGAGAGCTTCGTGGAATGGGTTTCCATGGCCGAGCAGCTGTATCTAAGCCATGCATCACCAAGTCCAATATTGATGTTTATCAGTATAAATAAAGAAGACAATTCTGACTTTACACACACAGTCTGTATACAGTATTTTGTCATTTTGCCACATATTTGTTTAATTATTTAATCATACTTTATTATACCCATGTTAAAAAAAAAAATTGTTTTAGTTAAAATATATACCGGTATATATATATATATTTTTTATTATATTTAAATTATATAAAAAACATATTTTCATAGGATGCACACCTGTGCGACAAATCCGGTCGTGAAATTTCCTCGCTCCTAAATATTCCCAAGTCAACTTTATTTACAAGAAAAGTGAAGAGTTTGGGAACAACAGCAACTCAGCCACCAAGTGGTAGGCCGGGTGAACTGACAGAGAGGGGTCAGCATAGTCAGCATGTCAGTTGCTACAGAGCTCCAAACTTCTTGTGGCCTTCCAATTAGCCCACGTACAGTACGCAGAGAGCTTCGTGGAATGGGTTTCCATGGCCGAGCAGCTGCATCTAAGCCATGCATCACCAAGTCCAATGCAAATATTTGTTATTGATGTTTATCAGTATGAATAAAGAAGACAATTCTGACTTTACACACACAGTCTGTATACAGTATTTTGTTATTTTGCCACATATTTGTTTAATTATTTAATCATACTTTATTATACCCATGTTAAAAAAAAAATATTATTTTAGTTAAAATATATATATATATTTTTTTTTTTAAATTATATTTAAATTATATAAAAAACATATTTTCATAGGATGCACACCTGTGCGACAAATCCGGTCGTGAAATTTCCTCGCTCCTAAATATTCCCAAGTCAACTTTATTTACAAGAAAAGTGAAGAGTTTGGGAACAACAGCAACTCAGCCACCAAGTGGTAGGCCGGGTGAACTGACAGAGAGGGCTCAGCATAGTCAGCATGTCATTTGCTACAGAGCTCCAAACTTCTTGTGGCCTTCCAATTAGCCCACGTACAGTACGCAGAGAGCTTCGTGGAATGGGTTTCCATGGCCGAGCAGCTGTATCTAAGCCATGCATCACCAAGTCCAATATTGATGTTTATCAGTATAAATAAAGAAGACAATTCTGACTTTACACACACAGTCTGTATACAGTATTTTGTCATTTTGCCACATATTTGTTTAATTATTTAATCATACTTTATTATACCCATGTTAAAAAATATATATTGTTTTAGTTAAAATATATATATATATATATTTTTTTTATTATATTTAAATTATACAAAAAAACATATTTTCATAGGATGCACACCTGTGCGACAAATCCAGTCGTGAAATTTCCTCGCTCCTAAATATTCCCAAGTCAACTTTATTACAAGAAAAGTGAAGAGTTTGGGAACAACAGCAACTCAGCCACCAAGTGGTAGGCCACGTAAACTGACAGAGAGGTCAGCATTGTGCAGAAAGTCTTTGCACTGTCAGTTGCTACAGAGCTCCAAACTTAACGTGGCCTTCCAATTAGCCCACGTACAGTACGCAGAGAGCTTCGTGGAATGGGTTTCCACGGCCGAGCAGCTGCATCTAAGCCATGCATCACCAAGTCCAATGCAAAGCGTGGGATGCAGTGGTGTAAAGCACGTCGCCACTGGACTCTAGAGCAGTGGGGACGCCTTCTCTGGACTGATGAATCACAATTTTCCATCTGGCAATCTGATGGACCAGTCTGGCTTTGGAGGTTGCCAGGAGAACGCTACATTTCCGACTGCATTGTGCCGAGTGTGAAATTTGGTGGAGGAGGAATTATGGTGTGGGGTTGTTTTTCAGGAGTTAGTTCCAGTGAAAGGAACTTTGAATGCTTAAGGATACCAAAACATTTTGGATAACTCCATGCTCCCAACCTTGTGGGAACAGTTTGGAGCGGGGCCCCTTCCTCTTCCAACATGACTGTGCACCAGTGCACAAAGCCAGGTCCATAAAGACATGGATGACAGAGTCTGGTGTGAATGAACTTGACTGGCCTGCACAGAGTCCTGACCTGAAACCCCATAGAACACCTTTGGCGATGAATTAGAATGGAGACTGAGAGCCAGGCCTTCTCCACCAACATCAGTGTGTGACCTCACCAATGCACTTTTGGAAGAATGGTGGAAAATTGCTATAAACACACTCCACAACCTTGTGGACAGCCTTCCCAGAAGAGTTGAAGCTGCAATAGCTGCAAAAGGTGGACCCACATCATATTGAACCCTATGGGTTAGGAATGGGATGGCACTTCAAGTTCATAAGTGAGTCAAGGCAGGTGGCCAAATACTTTTGGCAATATATATATATATACATATATATATATATATATATATACATATATATACATATATATATATATATATATACATATATATATATATATATATATATATATACATATATATATATATATATATATATATGTGTATATATATATATATATATATATATATATATATATATATACATATATATATATATATAAATATACATATATAATATATACATACATATATATATATATATATATTAGAGATGCGCGGTTTGCGGGCACAACCGCGGAGTCCGCGGATTATCCGCGGATCGGGCGGATGAAATAAAAAAAAATTAGATTTTATCCGCGGGTCGGGTCGGTCGGGTGGTTGAAATAAAAAAAAATTAGATTTTAAATAGATTCAGGCGGGTGGCAGTTAAACCAATTGGGAAATATATATACATAGTTAAATGTTGTTACCCACATACGAAAAACGAGCAGGCACCTGCAGCATATGCCACAACAGAAGAAGAAAAAAGAAAAGAGATGGACACTTTTACGGAGCGGAGAAGGGACGCCTCGCCGGGGTCCGGGACCGAGGCCCCTTCCCCCGAGAGGGCCCCACCGGGAGCCGTAGCTGAGGCGATCCGCGAGAAGGGCCCGACGCACGTCCAGGGTCACCACCGCGCCCACCGCACCGACACCCCGCCTCGTCCGCCTTCGCCGCGGCCGGCGTCACGCCCAGCAGGTAAGCAGCTTACCTGCCCGCCACCCCCGTGGCCGGGGGCTCGTAACAGGGGTTACTCCGCGCGCTCCGCCCGCGCAGCTTACCTGCCCGCCACCCCCGTTGCCGGGGGCGCGTAACAGGGGTCACTCCGCGCGCAGTGCGCTCACGAAAGGGGTGGGGCTCACCCTGGTTGATATAGACAGCAGGACGGTGGCCATGGAAGTCGGAACCCGCTAAGGAGTGTGTAACAACCCACCTGCCGAATCAACTAGCCCTGAAAATGGATGGCGCTGGAGCGTCGGGCTCATACGCGGCCGTCGCCGGCAGCGAGATGCGCTTGGAGGTGCGCTCAGCGCGGCTCCCATATGATTGGGCACTGGTGTGCGTCTGGGTCGTGACAGCGTGGCACGCGAATGTCTGCACTGCATTGGATCAGTCTCCTTTCTTTAACAGGCAAAAGCTTTATAACCTCACTAATGCCTTGCATCGTCTATATTAGATATATAACAACGGGCGGGTGCGGGCGGATGCGGTTCTGATCAAATGTTACATCGGGTGGATGGCGGATGGTTGACGACTTTCTGATGCGGTTGCGGATGAAATAATTGCCTATCCGCGCATCTCTAATATATATACAGGTAAAAGCCAGTAAATTAGAATATTTTGAAAAACTTGATTTATTTCAGTAATTGCATTCAAAAGGTGTAACTTGTACATTATATTTATTCATTGCACACAGACTGATGCATTCAAATGTTTATTTCATTTAATTTTGATGATTTGAAGTGGCAACAAATGAAAATCCAAAATTCCGTGTGTCACAAAATTAGAATATTACTTAAGGCTAATACAAAAAAGGGATTTTTAGAAATGTTGGCCAACTGATAAGTATGAAAATGAAAAATATGAGCATGTACAATACTCAATACTTGGTTGGAGCTCCTTTTGCCTCAATTACTGCGTTAATGCGGCGTGGCATGGAGTCGATGAGTTTCTGGCACTGCTCAGGTGTTATGAGAGCCCAGGTTGCTCTGATAGTGGCCTTCAACTCTTCTGCGTTTTTGGGTCTGGCATTCTGCATCTTCCTTTTCACAATACCCCACAGATTTTCTATGGGGCTAAGGTCAGGGGAGTTGGCGGGCCAATTTAGAACAGAAATACCATGGTCCGTAAACCAGGCACGGGTAGATTTTGCGCTGTGTGCAGGCGCCAAGTCCTGTTGGAACTTGAAATCTCCATCTCCATAGAGCAGGTCAGCAGCAGGAAGCATGAAGTGCTCTAAAACTTGCTGGTAGACGGCTGCGTTGACCCTGGATCTCAGGAAACAGAGTGGACCGACACCAGCAGATGACATGGCACCCCAAACCATCACTGATGGTGGAAACTTTACACTAGACTTCAGGCAACGTGGATCCTGTGCCTCTTCTGTCTTCCTCCAGACTCTGGGACCTCGATTTCCAAAGGAAATGCAAACCAAACCAACCCAAACCATCAGTGATGGTTTGGGGTGCCATGTCATCTGCTGGTGTCGGTCCACTCTGTTTCCTGAGATCCAGGGTCAACGCAGCCGTCTACCAGCAAGTTTTAGAGCACTTCACGCTTCCTGCTGCTGACCTGCTCTATGGAGATGGAGATTTCAAGTTCCAACAGGACTTGGCGCCTGCACACAGCGCAAAATCTACCCGTGCCTGGTTTACGGACCATGGTATTTCTGTTCTAAATTGGCCCGCCAACTCCCCTGACCTTAGCCCCATAGAAAATCTGTGGGGTATTGTGAAAAGGAAGATGCAGAATGCCAGACCCAAAAACGCAGAAGAGTTGAAGGCCACTATCAGAGCAACCTGGGCTCTCATAACACCTGAGCAGTGCCAGAAACTCATCGACTCCATGCCACGCCGCATTAACGCAGTAATTGAGGCAAAAGGAGCTCCAACCAAGTATTGAGTATTGTACATGCTCATATTTTTCATTTTCATACTTTTCAGTTGGCCAACATTTCTAAAAATCCCTTTTTTGTATTAGCCTTACACAATATTCTAATTTTGTGACACACGGAATTTTGGATTTTCATTTTTTGCCACTTCAAATCATCAAAATTAAATGAAATAAACATTTGAATACATCAGTCTGTGTGCAATGAATAAATATAATGTACAAGTTACACCTTTTGAATGCAATTACTGAAATAAATCAAGTTTTTCAAAATATTCTAATTTACTGGTTTTTACCTGTGTATATATATAATATATATATATATATAATAATAATAATAATAATAATAATAATATAATATATATATATATATATATATATATATATATATATATATATATATATATATATATATATATATATATATATATATATATATATATATATATATATGTTACTGGACAGCCATGTCCTCCAAAAGGGACACAAGGTTGGTATTTTCTACTATTTTAGTCAAGTCTTTTACAAAAGGGTAAACATGCTAAACTATAGTAGGCTACTAGGAGATAGCAGCTACACAACAGCTAAGCACACAAGCTAGACATACGTCATAATCATTGCAGTGTAAAACAGCAAAATGGTCTATTTAAACAAGCATCAGACAAAAATAGTTGCATGTTACTTACACATACAACGTCTCCCAGCCAGGAGTGTACTAGAAAGTATCCAGTAACAAACGTGTCCGCGTCATTCCACTTACTGAACTCCATGAGTTCTTGTGGACACGAGGTGTCAACAAAAAAAAAATGAAAATACCACTCCCCTTCAACGTAAGGACAGCATAAGTCAATAATAAATAGGGTAGTGTTTGTTTCCAACTTTGAATATTCCCGGAATTTTGCAACCCTAGTGGCGACTATGAAAAATACGTACATATTGTCAGGTTTGGAATGGCAGAGTTATTGACAATACGATATTTTGCACTTTATGCATCTACCGTATTTTCCGCACTATAAGGCGCACCTAAAAACCACAAATTTTCTCAAAAGCTGACAGTGCGCCTTATAACCCGGTGCGCTTTATATATGGATAAATATTAAGATTCATTTTCATAAAGTTTCGGTCTCGCAACTTCGGTAAACAGCCGCCATCTTTTTTCCCGGTAGAACAGAAAGCGCTTCTTCTTCTACGCAAGCAACCGCCAAGGTAAGCACCCGCCCCCATAGAACAGGAAGCGCTTCTTCTTCTACTGTAAGCAACCACCCGCCCGCGTAGAAGAAGAAAAAGCGCGCGGATATCACCGTACGTTTCATTTCCTTTGTGTGTTTACATCTGTAAAGACCACAAAATGGCTCCTACTAAGCGACCGGGATCCGGTTCATGAAAAGACGCAATCTCTCCATCCGCACACGGATTACTATTTCACAGCAACTGATATTCCTGTGAACCGCACTGTGGATACAACGGGAGCACGTGCGGTGAATATTCGCACCACAGGGAATGAGAAGTCATCCTTCACTGTGGTTCTAGCTTGCCATGCTAATGGCCAGAAACTTCCACCCATGGTGATATTCAAAAGGAAGACCTTGCCAAAAGAGACCTTTCCAGCCGGCGTCATCATAAAAGCTAACTCGAAGGGATGGATGAAGAAAAGATGAGCGAGTGGTTAAGGTAAGTTTAAGTTTACGCGAAGAGGCCGGGTGGCTTTTTTCACGCAGCTCTGTCCATGTTGATATACGTATGTTTGTGATTGCACATTTGCGTACATTTTGGGAGTGAACAGAGTTGTTAGAACGCTGGTTTTTAATATATTATTAAAGTTTGACTGACCTATCTGACTGTTTTTTTGACATTCCTTTAGCGCAGTTAGATGCGGCTTACAACACCGGGCGGCTTATAGGTGGACAAAGTTTTGAAATATGCCGTTCATTGAAGGCGCGGCTTTTAACCCAGGGCGCCTTATGGTGCGGAAAATACGGTATTTGATTGAATATCCTTGTCAAGAAGTGTATTTGTGCGAACAGATTAAGAGTAACCCTGCAGTTCTTAGTGTGTTTTGGTCTTTTGTTATCAAACATGGCCACAGATAGCATCAAAGGGTGTTTTCCTGCTCGCTCGCCATAGAACGAGCTTCCTGTTGGCGCCCGTTGACGTGGATGCGCCCATCCTCCGTGGCCCCGCCCATCCTCCGTGGCCCCACGCCGGGCAACAAGACAAGGTAGTGGAGGACATTGAGCTCCCACATAAAAGACGCCAGCGGGCTTCCTCTCAAATATCAAAAAGATGCGAGCCTCACACCTCCAGCCATGATAGGAAACGGAGCGTTTTATGTCTTTGGGAGGCCCCCGTCCTCCCCCTCCTCGCACCATCATCATCATCATCAGGAGGATGTGACTGCAGGCGGGACAAAAGACCAAAGTATGTGTCCTGCAGGCACTACAATCCTATTCACTTCGAGGCTCTCAGCACTTTGAACACCCATTTTCTCCTCTTTCATGCAAAAACAAATGATTTAAAAAAAAGTTCCTATTTACCTTACTTTTAGGGCTATAGAGCGCACCTATATTTAAGCCCCGCCTACCACATTTTTTAAATAAATAAATATGTTTACATTTATTAGCCGCACTGGACGATAAGCCACAGTTATATACCGAGACAAAATATTTTCTAAATGTTTATTTACAATACCTTAGTTATTTCCAAACGGTGCCTGTAACACGGCAGTAAAACGCCTAACCAAACAAAACAGAAACCATCGTCATGGACCCACTCGCTGCGGAAGCTCGCTCTCCGATCAGCTAAACTGACTCAGTAACTCCACGGTGACGTTTTGGTGGATTTCGGAAACTGAAACATTACAAAAGGAATGCCATTGTAAGTTAATAATACTAACACAAAAGTGATGGTATATTCGCTAATGCTAACGACGCTAGCTTGAGTACCCTATTACGATAGCACGTACATATATGTATGAAAACACTCCTACATACTGTACATCACACATGGGACGGTGTAGGAGGTATGAATTGTTTTAGTTGTATTGGAAAATTTACAAACGTTGCTTGGGGTGATGAATGAATGAATCCTTCCGAGCAGAAACTCTGTAATGATGCTAGCTTGATTACCCGATTACAATAGCATGTACACATGCTCCGATCTTCCTTCCATATATATACACTATAACCACATATAAATATATATAAACCACATGTAAATATGTATACACTATAACCACATATAAATATATATAAACCACATGTAAATATATATACACTATAACCACATATAAATATATATAAACCACATATAAATATATATACACTATAACCACTTATAAATATATATAAACTATAACCACATATAAATATATATATATAAACCACATATAAATATATATATATATATATATAAATATATACACTATACCCACATATAAATATGTAAAAAACACAAATACATATATATACACTATAACCACATATAAATATATATAAACTATAACCACATATAAATATATATATAAACCACATATAAATATATATACACTATAACCACATATAAATATATATAAACTATAACCACATATAAATATATATATAGATACAAACCACGTATAAATATATATATATATATATATATATATATATATATATACATATATATATATATATATATATATATTTATATATATATATATATATATATATACACTATACCCACATATAAATATATAAAAACCACAAATAAATATACATACACTATAACCACATATAAATATATATACACTATAACCACATATAAATATATACACTATAACCACATATAAATATATATACACTATAACCACACATATAAACCACATATAAATATATATACACTATAACCACATATAAATATATATAAACCACTTATAAATATATATACACTATAACCACTTATAAATATATATACACTATAACCACATATAAATATATAAATATAAACCACATATAAATATATATACACTATAACCACATATAAATATATATATACACTATAACCACATATAAATATATGTATATACACTATAATCACATATAAATATATATAGACTATAACCACATATAAATATATATACACTATAACCACATATAAATATATATACACTATAACCACATATAAATATATATAAACCACTTATAAATATATATACACTATAACCACTTATAAATATATATACACTATAACCACATATAAATATATATATAAACCACATATAAATATATATACACTATAACCACATACAAATATATATACACTATAACCACATATAAATATATATACACTATAACCACATAAATATATATATACACTATAATCACATATAAATATATATATACACTATAATCACATAAATATATATATAGACTATAACCACATATAAATATATATACACTATAACCACATATAAATATATATACACTATAACCACATATAAATATACATACACTATAACCACATATAAATATATACACACTATAACCACATATAAATATATACACTATAACCACATATATATATATATATATATATACACTATAACCACATATAAACCTGTTTGATGCTTGGAAAAGTTGCTGGGGATCAAGTTTGGTTCAGATCAGGTAGAAGTTGAGCTGAGCCATGACTTTATGGCAGTTTTAACATTTAGTAGGGAATTTTAAGGTCTGCTGGCAGTGCATTCCACTGTGTAGTGGCAGTGCATTCCACTGTGTGCTGGCATGCAAAGAAGTAGAAGACCTGGCCGCACTTTGCCACATGACCGTCGTTTTACTTTGAAAAACAACACGGCAATCGGCGCCATCAGCCATACATACCGCACATGCTCTCACTTGATGTGAGAGGTAAAAAAAAATCGGTACAAGTTGTAGCAGCGAGGAAGTAAATCCAGACGTAAGATCTTGCTGGCTCGTAGATAAATGCCTTTACGTAACCCAGCACGTGACGAGGGCTCAGACGGCGACGAGCAGTGACAGGCCCATGAATGATTAAGGACATCTCATGTCGCCTGCCTGCGGGGACGCTCGGTGACATCACAGCTCGCCAATCCCACAGTCCCGGCCTACCAACGACCGCTTTGCCTGCATCTTTATTTATTGACAAACTCACAGCAAGTGTTTGCATCCTCCCGCTAAAACCCCTGACATCTGATGCTAGACAAACCTTGGCTTTATTTAACCTTGAACAAGCCACAGTCGTCCCCATTGTTGGCCACCATTGACATGCAAATGACGCTCTGCGGCGTGGCCCGTGCAAACAATGCAGGCTTCGTCAAGCGTCAGCTGCGTGACAATGGATCTGCTCTGACAAAGAAACTCAGCAACATTTCATTTTATCATGGCTTGACTGCCAGCCAGCGAAGCACGGATCACATGGTGCCTTGGAGGGGGCTGGGGAGGGGGAGATAGTTGGGGTAGTTCCTTAGAAAAGATCTCAACTTTACCAACAACTTTAAAACTAACATCGTAGATCAATCCTGGACAATTATTTTGAGATTTTATTTAGAGAAAACAATGTGTCTGGGGACCGGTATATCTAGTTTTAGGACTAATCTAATCTAAGCCAGCGGCCGGTTGAGTAGATTGCCCAGCTAGGGCCGTTATCTAATCACCTGTCGCCCTTATTAGCAGCAGCCGGAACGAGACACGTTGTTGGGAGTTGGAGCCAGAGAAATTTAGAGAAAAAAAATGTGTCTGGGGGCCAGTATATCTACTTTTAGGACCACTAATACAAAACCTCACAATGTCTGATTGAATGCTAAAAAACAGATGGCGACTTGTCCAGGGTGTAGCCCGCCTTCTGCCCGAATGCAGCTGAGATAGGCTCCAGCACTCCCCCCCCCCGACCCCGAAAGGGACAAGCGGTAGGAAATGGATGGATGGATGAATGCTAAAAAAAACGTTATGATACACCGGCTTAATAAAACGGAATGGAATTTTACCTTTTTCTACTGAATGAGACAGCCAGAATGTACATGAAAATAAAGAATGTGGGATTTATAATATTAACTATGAAGGATAAAACACTGAATATTGACAACATATGAATGTCACCCCCCCTCCCCATCCACATATTTTACAGTCAAGCGAAATGCAACAAACACAACGAAATTAGACACGAAGCGTAAAAAACACCTACAATCTGATATATATATGATCAATACTGGGCAATTATTTTTGACTCGGGGGGGCCAAATTTAGAGAAACAAATGTGTCTGGGGGCCGGTATACCTATTTTTAGGGCCACTAATACAAAACCTCACACTAACATCTGATTGAATGCTAAAAAATGTTATGACAGACCGCCTTAAAAAAAGGAATGTAATTTTAAGTTTTTCTTTACTGAATGAGACAGCCAGAATGTACATGAAAATAAAGAATGTGGGATTTACAAGATTAACTATGAAGGATAAAACACTGATGTGGAGGGGGGCGTGGTCTGCGGGCCTGCCACAGAGCAGGGTGTGTAAGGACCGGCCTCGAAGCCAGCGGCCGGTTGAGTAGATTGCCCAGCTGGGGCTGTTATCTAATCACCCGTCGCCCTTATTAGCAGCAGCCGGAACGAGACACGTTGTCGGAGTTGGAGCCAGAGAAATTTAGAGAAAACAAATGTGTCTGGGGGCCGGTATATATAGTTTTAGGACCACTAATACAAAACCTCACAATGTCTGATTGAATGCTAAAAAACAGATGGCGACTTGTCCAGGGTGTACTTCTGCCCGAATGCAGCTGAGATAGGCTCCAGCACCCCCCGACCCCGAAAGGGACAAGCGGTAGGAAATGGATGGATGGATGAATGCTAAAAAAAACGTTATGATACACCGGCTTAATAAAACGGAATGGAATTTTACCTTTTTCTACTGAATGAGACAGCCAGAATGTACATGAAAATAAAGAATGTGGGATTCACAAGATTAACTATGAAGGATAAAACACTGAATATTGACAACATATGAATGTCACCCCCCCCTCTCCATCCACATATTTTTTTTTTTTTTACTGAATGAGACAGCCAGAATGTGCATGAAAATAAAGAATGTGGGATTTACAAGATTAACTATGAAGGATAAAACACTGAATATTGACAACATATGAACGTCACCCCCCACTTTTGGCTCACAACTCTTCCTTATTATGCACCAATATTATTTTAGGCACGGGCTATGTGTTTGTGATCGCGGGAAAAATGAACATCAAATCAAAACCACAGGAACATAAAACTGTATCACCAGCAGGTCCTTACAGTATGCATGAATATACATATATATATATATATATATATATATATATAGCCTATTATTTGCGCACGATTGACTAGTGATGCACCGACAATTCGGCCGAAACTGGATGTTGCGATGAAGTGATCAAGACACACGCAATTGTCTGTAGTGTAGTCAAAAAGTCTGCGATGTGGACGGAACTAGAATATATGCCAGATATATCCACGGACATGGATCTACAGAATGTGCACATATTAAACAGACAGTGGCGGCTTTAAGGACAGAACGTCCAACTGGAGCAGCAGCGCCAAGCAAGTGATACGTCATGCTCGCTGGGGACAGAAGTAGAGTCTCTGAACACGAGTGCAGTCTATAATAACACCAGGAAAAGACGATTTGTTGCTCGTCCTTTTTAGTAAAGAAAAATCACGAAAAGTCTCTTGGCACTTGAAAAATTCTCATCAAAGTACATTGTATAATAAGCAGCAACAATTAAAAATATAGCAAAACAGCATACCTGCCAACTTTTGAAATCAGAAAAACCTAGTAGCCAGGGTCCAGGGGCCGCAGGCCCCGGTAGGTCCAGGACAAAGTCCTGGGGGGGGGGGGGTTCACTTCGCCCCCCGACGCAAAATGATTATTAGCATTCAGACAGGTTAAAATGTTGCTAAAACCATCACTTTTCTATCAGTCACAGTGACTTTTCAAAACAAAAATATTACAGCAAAAATCATATGGGTTGATTGACATGTTTATTCTGTAAGCTAACTTCAATAGTTTGAAATTATTTTGACAGTTAATGCCAGTTATCCTGTCAACCTTTCACAAGACTTCAATTTGTTAATTGAAAGTATAAACAGTATAAACACTTTTTACAGTAAACAAATGGTAAAACAGTACTAAACAATTCCATAAAAAAAAAAATTGGTGTCATTATTAACTTTCTGTCCAAGCTTGTATAATCTACTGCCTTGTTCAATTGTAAAAAATATTCTGTGCCTAAAATTCACATTTCTATCACAATTATCATACTGTAAACATGGTAAGCTAACTTCATTAAAATTAATAGTCCTGTCAATAGCATGGAATTACAATTCAAATGTAGTTTTTTTGTAAGCCTTTCAAAAGAATTCAAAATATGAAAAATTAATGAAAATTAATTGAAGCCATCAGACACGTGAAAAGTGGCACATCACATCTCTAATGTAATCATTTTAACTTTTCAACAGAAATAGCACTGCAAAAATATTAAGGACATACTTCTGTATTTTGGTAGTTATGCTGTCAACATTTAACAAGATTTCTTCAACTTGGACTTGAAAGCATAAATAGTATAAACACTTTTAACAGTATAACAGTACTAAACAATTCCAATAGATAACATTGGTGTCATTACCTTTTTGTGGCTAAAATCCAAATGTATTCTATCAGATTGATCATACTGCAAAAATGATATGGTAACTTTATGATAAGTTTACTTCATTAAAATGTAATTCAATAGCATCATAGAATTAAGAAGTAATAGAATAGTATGATAGTTATATGTTACTTGTTTTGAACATGTTATCGTTATCACAAATAAAAATATATACTGTACACAGAAATTATTTTTGATTTGATTTATTGTTTTTGTAATAAAAGATTTACTTAAAATTTTATGTTTTGTGAGTTTTTTTATGCTACGAACTGTACATACCGGCGATGTAAACCGAAGGAGACATTTCCGTAATGAAAGCTGCAACACCTTTTTTAGATCCCATCATCACTGCAGCATTATCGGCAGCAAAGCAAACCAAATTCTGCCAAGGAATTTCGTTTGAGTCTATTTCTTCCACGAGTATTTTGTAAATGTTTTCGCCTGTGGAAGCCGTATTGCATTCCATCAAAGACAGAAGTACTGACAATACTTTTCCAATGTCGTCATCGAAATATCCAACACAAGGTGCAATTCGCGTAGTTTTCACCCTTTTTGGAACGGATAATTATTCCCGGATAGGCTTTTGAATATTCTTCACGGAATGACTGCAGTTTTCTTTTCGGTTTAAGACTCGTTTGCGATTTTTCTCCGGCTGATTCCATGATCGTTCGCTCGTTTGGAAACAATGGCAACAGGTGCCTCGTGCTTGGCAGCGGTGCTATAAATAGCCTCGCGCATGGCATTCGGAATGGCTCGATAGGAAGTTACGGGAAGCAGTGTCGATTGTCATTGTTGTTACGCGATTTCGTGAATAGAACTTAAAATTTTTTTTTTTTTTAAATTAATGAAAAAACGTATTTTTTATCACTGCAACCGTGACCGGAGTAGGTTGATGAAAACCGTACTAATTACGGGAAAACTGGAGTAGTTGGCAGGTATGAAACAGTATCATATACAAATATGTTAACACTAATTAATAAAAAAAACATATAAATGTAGTTACTGTAGTAAATAAAAACCACAAAAATGTTTAATGATAATAAGTAATATTAATCTAGTTACTATAGTAAACAATAACAAAAACTATAAAAAATATGTGATAATACAAAATATGGGTTTAAAGTAGTTAAACTAGTAAAAAAATATGATAAATAATATTAATCTAGTTACTATAGTAAACAATAACAAAAATTACAAAAAATATGTGATAATGAAAAAATATAGGTAAACTCTAGTAAACTAACAAAAATTACAACAATTATATTGTGTCATGTCTGTGTAATCATGTTTTGTTTTAAGTCATGTTTTGTTTAGTTATTGGAATCTTTAGTTTCTGGCTTTTCACTCCCTTGTCTTGTCACCATAGCAACCCATTAGTTTTCACCTGTCACGTCACGCACCTGTTTCACGTTTTGAGTCACGCACCTGTTTTCGTTAATCAAGTCTGTAGTATTTAAGTTCAGTGTTTTTAGTTTGTATTTCTGGTGACATCCCCATATTTATGCTTCTGCACACTCTCCACACCCTTATGATCTTTGCTGCTCTTTTTTCATGCCGGTTCCATGCCAAGTAAGTTTTTGTTTATTAAGCCACAGTTAGTGTTTTTTTGTTGTTCATAGTTTTTGCCTTTGTGCAAGTGTTTGGTTTCATAGTTTGTTCTCCGCCATTGTGCGCGCCTTTTGTTTACTTCCTTGTTTTGTATTTATAGTCTTTAAATAAAAAATGTACCGTATTTTCCGCACCATAAGGCGCCCTGGGTTATAAGCCGCGCCTTCAATGAACGGCATATTTCAAAACTTTGTCCACCTATAAGCCGCCCCGTGTTGTAAGCCGCATCTAACTGCGCTAAAGGAATGTCAAAAAAACAGTCAAATAGGTCAGTCAAACTTTAATAATATATTAAAACCAGCGTGATGTGGGCGCGCATGGAGTCGTATATCAACATGGACGGAGCTGCGTGAAAAAAGCCACCCGGCCTCTTCGCGTAAACTTAAACTTACCTTAACCACTCGCTCATCTTTTCTTCATCCATCCCTTCGAGTTAGCTTTTATGATGACGCCGGCTGGAAAGGTCTCTTTTGGCAAGGTCTTCCTTTTGAATATCACCATGGGTGGAAGTTTCTGGCCATTAGCATGGCAAGCTAGAACCACAGTGAAGGATGACTTCTCATTCCCTGTGGTGCGAATATTCACCGTACGTGCTCCCGTTGTATCCACAGTGCGGTTCACAGGAATATCAGTTGCTGTGAAATAGTAATCCGTGTGCGGATGGAGAGATTGCGTCTTTTCATGAACCGGATCCCTGTCGCTTAGTAGGAGCCATTTTGTGGTCTTTACAGATGTAAACACACAAAGGAAATGAAACGTACGGTAATATCCGCGCACTTTTTCTTCTTCTACGCGGGCAGGTGGTTGCTTACAGTAGAAGAAGAAGCGCTTCCTGTTCTATGGGGGCGGGTGCTTACCTTGGCGGTTGCTTGCGTAGAAGAAGCGCTTCCTGTTCTACCGGGAAAAAAGATGGCGGCTGTTTACCGTAGTTGCGAGATCGAAACTTTATGAAAATGAATCGTAATATTAATCCATATATAAAGCGCACCGGGTTATAAGGCGCACTGTCAGCTTTTGAGAAAATTTGTGGTTTTTAGGTGCGCCTTATAGTGCGGAAAATACGGTATCTTAATTCCCGTCTCGCCCGAGCCAACTTTCCGTTGCCTTCGAGAAAAACTAAACCCCAGGACCAAGTCGTGACATATTGAGTGTGAATGTTGTCTGTCTATCTGTGTTGGCCCTGTGATGAGGTGGCGACTTGTCCAGGGTGTACCCCGCCTCCCGCCCGAATGTAGCTGAGATAGGCTCCAGCACCCTCCGCCACCCAGAAAGGGATACGCGGTAGAAAATGGATGGATGGATTAATAACAGTTATTCTTTTAATTTATGTATACATTTTTTTAGCCTTTTTAAAAACAATCTTATCATAGCAAATTATACGATGACGTCATGGCGACCACTTCCCCCACCACGCCCCCACCACCACGGGTATTTTAGCAGTCTTTGTAGCAATTACTACCACATTTGTTCACTTCCTCTTCTGCCTTTGTACCACTATTTAAACCCATGACTAACAAATAAAACAGCTGTCACAAACAAATAGTTAAGTGATTCATGGTTCACACAACGAGATGAAACGGCATTAGCTCATTTTCCATGAGGTTCAAAAATATTCAACACCGAACTGAAACTGGTGGTAAGACCTCAGGCATGACGACGTTTCATTGTGGGCAGAAATGACTGTACAAGCTTCAAGTTATTTTCCGTTTTCCCTAAATATAGAAGCTGAAATATAGACATGCATTTACCTAAATCTAGGGTTGGTGTTTGATGCTGCCATTAGTAATACTGATCACATGTATGTATGTATGTATGTATTTTTTTTTTTTTTGTAAATCAATGTATGGTAACTGCTTTTCACATTGTAACGATATCAACACAATATTTAAACTACTTTCTTTTTCTATTTTATAACGTACAATTGGTTGAGCAAAACAAAAGTAATATTAAAGCTGCAAGCAGCATTGGTCGGGCCCGCATATTTGGCAGGTGCTAGTCCTAAGTGTCCCAATACTTTTGTTCAGTTTTCGTCATAAGTGTCCCAATACTTTTGTCTACTTTTAGTCCGAATTCTCCCAATACTTTTGTTTAGTGTACTTACCTTGTCTGCATTGTGTGGGCACGCTGGTGCTTCCTGCTTTTAAGCAGCCTTCTTGAAAAAACAGCAGCATCAGCGCAGCGGCTCTTTGAAGGGTCATAAAATCAAAACCGGAGCCGGTATTAAAACTCTTTCGATAAAGGAGGACTGTTACACAAGCTAAGAAAAGTATTGTGTAGCGACTCTTAATAACCAATGCATACAAACAGACACAAAACTGCTCATGTTAATGCTAATAAAGGTGCAATCCCCTCCAGCCTAACGTTTTATTTACCACCATGACTAAGTATACATAGCATGCGGGGGGGGTACATGTGCTATGTTTTCTTTGTCTACGTCTCACTGCACAACCTGTTCTACCTGTCGGACTTCATGTCCAATCACTTTGTCTTCGGCTTACTTCAGTGACACAAGGCCAAAGCATCTCCAGAAGAACGTAAAATGGAAGACTTCGGACGGGCGTGACTCTCGTCGAGGAACAGGTCTGACGGGTAAACTAGTAGAGCTTTATTACGACACATGCAAACGTCGGTGTCAAGATACTGTCTGCACATGTGGTTTTGCATGATTGCACTTAGTAATTCTGGCGGCAACCGGTTCCTCCATGACTACTGTTTTTTTAATTTATTTAACCTTTATTGAACCAGGAAAACATCCCATTGACATTAAGAGATTAAAAACCTTACACATACAGTCACGATCAAAATTTGACATACACGTGTAAAGAACATCATGTCATGGCTGTCTTGAGTTTCCAATAATTTATACAACTCTTATTTTTTTGTGATAGAGGGATAGGAGAACATTCAACCAGAATAAAACTCTGGTTGAGTTTTTGACGACTCCTCTTGAATTGGTGCAGTTCAGCTACATTTGTTGGAATTCTGACATGGACTTGTTTCTTTAGCATTGTCCTCACATTTAAGTAAGGACTTTGAGAAGGCCATTCTAAAACCTTCATTCTAGCCTGATTTAGCCATTCCGTTACCACTTTTGACGTGTGTTTGGGGTCATTGTCCTGTTGGAACACCCAACTGCACCAAAAGACCCAACCTCCGGGCTGATGATTTTAGCTTGTCCTGAAGAATTTGGAGGTAATCCTCCTTTTTCATTGTCCCATTTACTCTCTGTAAAGCACCAGTTCCATTGGCAGCAAACATTGATTGATTGAAACTTTTATTATTAGATTGCACAGTACAATACATATTCTGTACAATTGACCACTAAATGGTAACGTCTCAGACTCTAAGACTCTGCAACATCGCGTGGACATCGGGGGCGGTACCTCTGGATTGGCAGACCGGGGTGGTGGTTCCTCTCTTTAAGAAGGGGAACCGGAGGGTGTGTTCCAACTATCGTGGGATCACACTCCTCAGCCTTCCCGGTAAGGTCTATTCAGGTGTACTGGAGAGGAGGCTACGCCGGATAGTCGAACCTCGGATTCAGGAGGAACAGTGTGGTTTTCGTCCTGGTCGTGGAACTGTGGACCAGCTCTATACTCTCGGCAGGGTCCTTGAGGGTGTATGGGAGTTTGCCCAACCAGTCTACATGTGCTTTGTGGACTTGGAGAAGGCATTCGACCGTGTACCCCGGGAAGTCCTGTGGGGAGTGCTCAGAGAGTATGGGGTAACGGACTGTCTTATTGTGGCAGTTCGCTCCCTGTATAATCAGTGCCAGAGCTTGGTCCGCATTGCCGGCAGTAAGTCGGACACGTTTCCAGTGAGGGTTGGACTCCGCCAAGGCTGCCCTTTGTCACCCATTCTGTTCATAACCTTTATGGACAGAATTTCTAGACGCAGTCAGGGCGTTGAGGGGATCTGGTTTGGTGGCTGCAGGATTAGGTCTCTGCTATTTGCAGATGATGTGGTCCTGATGGCTTCCTCTGGCCAAGATCTTCAGCTCTCGCTGGATCGGTTCGCAGCCGAGTGTGAAGCGACTGGGATGAGAATCAGCACCTCCAAGTCCGAGTCCATGGTTCTCTCCCGGAAAAGGGTGGAGTACCATCTCCGGGTTGGGGAGGAGATCTTGCCCCAAGTGGAGGAGTTCAAGTACCTCGGAGTCTTGTTCACGAGTGGGGGAAGAGTGGATCGTGAGATCGACAGGCGGATCGGTGCGGCATCTTCAGTAATGCGGACGCTGTATCGATCCGTTGTGGTGAAGAAGGAGCTGAGCCGGAAGGCAAAGCTCTCGATTTACCGGTCGATCTACGTTCCCATCCTCACCTATGGTCATGAACTTTGGGTCATGACCGAAAGGACAAGATCACGGGTACAAGCGGCCGAAATGAGTTTCCTCCGCCGAGTGGCGGGGCTCTCCCTTAGAGATAGGGTGAGAAGCTCTGTCATTCGGGGGGAGCTCAAAGTAAAGCCGCTGCTCCTCCACATCGAGAGGAGCCAGATAAGGTGGTTCGGGCATCTGGTCAGGATGCCACCCGAACGCCTCCCTAGGAAGGTGTTTCGGGCACGTCCGACCGGTAGGAGGCCACGGGGAAGACCCAGGACACGCTGGGAAGACTATCTCTCCCGGCTGGCCTGGGAACGCCTCGGGATCCCCCGGGAGGAGCTGGACGAAGTGGCTGGGGAGAGGGAAGTGTGGGCTTCCCTGCTTAAGCTGCTGCCCCCGCGACCCGACCTCGGATAAGCGGAAGAAGATGGATGGATGGATGGATGGTAACGTCCACGTTAATCAATTCATGGTAACAGGTCCAGAGCATAATACTACCACCACCATGCTTGACGTTAGGAATGGTGTTCCTGGGATTAAAGGCCATTTTTGTTTCATCTGACACCACATGGACAAAGATAAAACCTTCTGGAGGAAAGTTCTGTGGTCAGATGAAACAAAAATAGAGCTGTTTGGCCACAATACCCAGAAATATGTGTGGAGGAGAAAAGGTGAGGCCTTTAATCCCAGGAACACCATGTCTACCATCAAGCATGGTGGTGGTAGTATTATGCTCTGGGCTCTGTTTTGCTGCCAATGGAACTGGTGCTTTAAATGGGACAATGAAAAAGGAGGATTACCTCCAAAATTCTTCAGGACAAGCTAAAATCGTCAGCCCGGAGGTTGGGTCTTGAGCGCAGTTGGGTGTTCCAACAGGACAATGACCCCAAACACGTGTCAAAAGTGGTAAAGGAATGGCTAAATCAGGCTAGAATTAAGGTTTTAGAATGGCCTTCCCAAAGTCCTGACTTAAACGTGTGGACAATGACATTCACATTACATATTAAAATGACAGGTAAAACAGTTACAGATAACTGAGGCTCCTTTAAATGCTCTCAGTTTTGATTTTAAAAGCATTTAAGGGATAACAAATTCAGTCAGCTTCCAGGCTCTTTGTAACATGTTCCAAGCACAAGGAGCTGCAGAGACAAAAGCTTTTTTTCCCTAGCTCAGTGCCAGCAAAAGGGACAGAGAACAACAGCTGATCGTTGGATCTCAGTGCATAAGAGTTTGTACTTCTCTGTGAAATCTATGCACAAATGTATTCGGGCAATAGTCCCAGAAGAGCCTTGTGAATAAAAGCGTACCAATGACAGTGTCTCCTGATGGGCAGAGAAGGCCATTCCACCCGAGAGTACAAGTCACAGTGGTGTGTCATGGCTCTACAGTTTGTAGACACATGGTCAACACAGTCCACCATCTGAAGACCATGGTAAACACAGTCTAGCATCTGAAAACCATGGTAAACACAGTCCACCATCTGAAGACCATGGTAAACACAGTCTAGCATCTGAAGACCATGGTAAACACAGTCTAGCATCTGACAACCATGGTAAACACAGTCCACCATCTGAAGACCATGGTAAACACAGTCCACCATCTGAAGACCATGGTAAACACAGTCCACCATCTGAAGACAGGAATGAGTAGCATTCATATAAAAACGATCACCATAATCTAGCACGGATAAACATGTGGCAGAGACAAGGTGTGTTTTTTTACACCAAAAGAAAAACATCTCTTATTACTAGGGGTGTAATGGTACACAAAAATGTCGGTTCGGTACATACCTTGGTTTAGAGGTCACGGTTCGGTTCATTTTCGGTACAGTAAGAAAACAACAAAATATATACATTGTTTGGTTATTTATTTACCAAATTTGTAAACAATGGCTTTATCCTTTTAACATTGGGAACACTATAATAATTCTGCCCACGTTAATCAACATTAAACTGCCTCAAGTTGTTGCTCAGATTAAATAAAATGAGAAAACTTTTCTTCTACATATAAAAAGTGCAACATTAAACAGTTTCAAGTCAACTCATCATGCTTAATGTATTACAGCTTTTGGGAAGCCTGTAGTTGATTTATTATGTAAATGTAACATTTTTATCAACATGTGATAGCAGGGACCCTGCCATTCAAAACTAGGCTGCTCCATTACTAATGATTAATGTAACTATACCTGAAAAAATACAAATAGGAGAGACTATTCATCCCTGAACACCATGGAGTTCATGTAGGCTTAATGATGCACTTACATTATTATATCAACTATCAGAGACAGAAACTCTTCATTTAACATAATGTCCTTTTTTGCTGCTTCAACACAGCTCAATCAACACAGAAAAAGGTAAATGAAATAACAGACAGACAGGGCTTTGCTGTCCGTAATACACACAAACACACACACACACACCCCAAAATGAGCTAACGTTACGCTAAAAGCAAATTAGCCTTCACCTCAAGCCAGGATTGCGAGCGAGCTGAGCTGCCTTTTATATTTCTAGAAGGTCAACGGGCTCATAGTGATGTTACTAGTAGTTGACTGGGAGGTGTTTATTATCATTTGGGGAGAGTCCGCTGCCTGATGATTACCTGCTAAACGCTAAGCACTGACTACATGCACTCCGAATACGCACTGCTGATTGGCTGTTACCACTCTGTGTGTAACCAATCAGATGGTTGTGTGGGTGGGACAATGCTGGGTGCTGTGTAGAGGACTGACAGAGACAGAGGCAGAAGGAAGCGGAGGCGGCTACTTAATATGTTCGTGTGGAAACTCGTTCGGTACACCTCCGAACCGAACCGAAACCCCCGTACCGAAACGGTTCAATACAAATACACGTACCGTTACACCCCTACTTATTACGGAAAAAAAACCCAGATTTATGTTTTTGTTTCTTCACTAGTTGATCAATAAAAGGATTAAAAGTGAGAGTCATCAATTAAAACTACAAGGTTTTAAATTAATGCACCACTTCTATGACATTCCCTTCAAGTAATAATAACAATAATAATAATAACTGGGATTTATATAGCGCTTTTCTAAGTACCCAAAGTCGCTTTACATGTAGAACCCATCATTCATTCACACCTGGTGGTGGTAAGCTACTTTCATAGCCACAGCTGCCCTGGGGTAGACTGACGGAAGCGTGGCTGCAATTTGTGCCAACGGCCCCTCCGACCACCACCTATCATTCAATTCACCGGTGTGAGTGGCACCGGGGGCAAAGGGTGAAGTGTCCCGCCCAAGGACACAACGGCAGCGATTTTTGGATGGTAAGAGGCGGGGAGCGAACCTGCAACCCTCAGGTTTCTGGCACGGTTGCTCTACCCACTACGCCATGCAGTACCAAGACTGCATCTGCGGTAACTCAACGTGAAGACAATAATTCCTGTTTGGCAGGCGAGTTCACACAGATTAGCGCTGGAAAAGGTGCTAACATCCATTGGCTCCTTTTACACAGGTCGTCAGTCGGTGTGTTTCAGCCCCAGGGCCCCTGCAGGCAGCAGGATTACTGTTAGCAAATAAAACCAGCATGCCTGGGCCCCGGCCTCCACCAGCAAACTTGTCCACTGGCCTACTGTCCTCAATCCCAGCCCAGGACTGATTTGGCTACTCTCCTAAACACCGCCTGATTGGCGTGTACAAAAAAAAAAAAAGCTGTCAGGCTTCAAAATGATTTCTCTGCGTTTCCAGTAAAGCTGCCCTTTTATGAAGAGGTTACTCCTGCATGACTGGACAAAGTGTTTGCTGGGTGGGCTGCCATGTTGCGCTCGGGCCAAAAACAAACCCAACGGGGCGGAGAATTTGCCCGTTTGTGGACCACAAAACCCTCATTAGTCTCGCAAAAAAGTATGACATACAGTCGTGGTCAAAAGTTTACATACACTTGTGAAGGACATCATGTCATGGCTGTCTTGAGTTTCTAATCATTTCTACAACTCTTATTTGTTTGTGATTGGAGCACATACTTGTTGGTCACGGAAAACATTCATGAAGTTTGGTTCTTTTATGAATTTATTATGGGTCTACTGAAAATGTGAGCAAAAGTCAAAAGTATACATACAGCAATGTTAATATTTGCTTACATGTCCCTTGGCAAGTTTACCTGCAATAAGGCACTTTTGGTAGCCATCCACAAGCTTCTGCTTGAATTTTTGACAACAAAATTGGTGCAGTTCAGCTAAATGTGTTGGTTTTCTGACATGGACTTGTTTCTTCAGCATTGTCCACACGTTTAAGTCAGGACTTTGGGAAGGCCATTCCAAAACCTTGATTCGGGCCTGATTTAGCCATTCCTTTACCACTTTTGACGTGTGTTTGGGGTCATTGTCCTGTTGGAACACCCAACTGCGCCCAAGACCCAACCTCCGGGCTGATGATTTTAGCTTGTCCTGAAGAATTTGGAGGTAATCCTCCTTTTTCATTGTCCCATTTACTCTCTGTAAAGCACCAGTTCCATTAGCAGCAAAACAGACCCACCACCATGCTTGCCAAACAGCTCCATTTTTGTTTCATCTGACATCACATGGACAAAGATAAGACCTTCTGGAGGAAAGTTATGTGGTCAGATGAAACAAAAATGGAGCTGTTTGGCCACAATACCCAGAAATATGTGTGGAGGAGAAAAGGTGAGGCCTTTAATCCCATCCATCCATCCATCCATCTTCTTCCGCTTATCTGAGGTCGGGTCGCGGGGGCAGCACCCAAAGCAGGGAAGCCCAGACTTCCCTCTCCCCAGCCACTTCGTCCAGCTCTTCCTGTGGGACCCCGAGGCGTTCCCAGGCCAGCCGGGAGACATAGTCTTCCCAACGTGTCCTGGGTCTTCCCCGCGGCCTCCTACCGGTCGTACGTGCCCTAAACACCTCCCTAGGGAGGCGTTCGGGTGGCATCCTGACCAGATGCCCGAACCACCTCATCTGGCTCCTCTCGATGTGGAGGAGCAGCGGCTTTACTTTACTTTGAGCTCCCCCCGGATGGCAGAGCTTCTCACCCTATCTCTAAGGGAGAACCCCGCCACCCGGCGGAGGAAACTCATTTGAGCCGCTTGTACCCGTGATCTTGTCCTTTCAGTCATAACCCAAAGCTCATGACCATAGGGGAGGATGGGAACGTAGATCGACCGGTAAATTGAGAGCTTTGCCTTCCGGCTCAGCTCCTTCTTCACCACAATGGATCGATACAGCGTCCGCATTACTGAAGACGCCGCACCGATCCGCCTGTCGATCTCACGATCCACTCTTCCCTCACTCGTGAACAAGACTCCGAGGTACTTGAACTCCTCCACATGGGGCAAGATCTCCTCCCCAACCCGGAGATGGCACTCCACCCTTTTCCGGGCGAGAACCATGGTCTCGGACTTGGAGGTGCTGATTCTCATCCCAGTCGCTTCACACTCAGCTGTGAACCGATCCAGTGAGAGCTGAAGATCCTGGCCAGATGAAGCCATCAGGACAACATCATCTGCAAAAAGCAGAGACCTAATCCTGCAGCCACCAAACCAGCCTTTAATCCCAGGAGCCTAAAATCATCATCAGCCCGGAGGTTGGGTCTTGGGCGCAGTTGGGTGTTCCAACAGGACAATGACCCCAAACACACGTCAAAAGTGGTAACGGAATGGCTAAATCAGGCTAGAATGATGGTTTTAGAATGGCCTTCCGAAGACCCATAATAAATTCATAAAAGAAGCAAACTTCATGAATGTTTTTTGTGACCAACAAGTATGTGCTACAATCACTACATCACAAAAAATAAGAGTTGTAGAAACTATTGGAAACTCAAGACAGCCATGACATGATGTTCTTTACAACTTTTGACCGCGACTGTACATCTACCAAAGAAATTAAACGCCTTATACTAGAAATGTTTAACGTTGTCCAAGTTCAAAGGTTTTTCTTTTTCTTGGCAACACGTCTTTAAGGTTTAGTTTAGTCTTTGTTTGAAGGGACAATGAACAGAAACATTAAGATCAAAGACAGATATGTTCTGTACCAGATAGCTCATTTCAATCTGCGGTCCCTGGCTACCTAAATTAAAGGTTACTCATAAAATGCCCGTTCATTGACACATACTTAATATACAATACAACCACACCTCGTTTACATCGTCACACAAAGACAATACATGCTCTTGTTCACATCTGTCATCATTTGTAAAAACAACCATGATTTTAACACACACACCTCATAGTTTACAACAAAATTCTCCCATGGATAAATATAATACACATTAAAAGTTGCTGTGTCAAACATAGTGCCCACCTTAGTGACCGTGTGAGCAGCTTTGATTGCTCCAAGGCCACTTTTTAACTTCAATTGTGAATGAAGAGTAATCTGTTAGACTTTTCAAGTTTGTTGTGAGGTTGTTCCATTCCTTTATCGCTTTATATGAAAAGGCTGTCACCGATTCTGTTCATAACTTTTATGGACAGAATTTCTAGGCGCAGTGGTGGCTGCAGGATTAGGTCTCTGCTTTTTGCAGATGATGTGGTCCTGATGGCTTCATCTGGCCAGGATCTTCAGCTCTCGCTGGATCGGTTCGCAGCCGAGTGTGAAGCGGCTGGGATGAGAATCAGCACCTCCAAGTCCGAGTCCATGGTTCTCGCCCGGAAAAGGGTGGAGTGCCATCTCCGGGTTGGGGAGGAGACCCTTCCCCAAGTGGAGGAGTTCAAGTACCTCGGGGTCTTGTTCACGAGTAAGGGAAGAGTGGAACGTGAGATCGACAGGCGGATCGGTGCGGCGTCTTCAGTAATGCGGACGCTGTATCGATCCGTTGTGGTGAAGGGTTAGGGTTAGGGTTTACCGGTCGATCTACGTTCCCATCCTCACCTATGGTCATGAGCTTTGGGTCATGACGGAAAGGACAAGATCACGGGTACAAGCGGCCGAAATGAGTTTCCTCCGTCGAGTGGCGGGGATCTCCCTTAGAGATAGGGTGAGAAGCTCTGTCATTCGGGGGGAGCTCAAAGTAAAGCCGCTGCTCCTCCACATGGAGAGGAGCCAGATGAGGTGGTTCGGGCATCTGGTCAGGATGCCACCCGATCGCCTCCCTCGGGAGGTGTTTAGGGCACGTCCGACCGGTAGGAGGCCACGGGGAAGACCCAGGACACGCTGGGAAGACTATGTCTCCCGGCTGGCCTGGGAACGCCTCGGGATCCCCCGGGAGGAGCTGGACGAAGTGGCTGGGGAGAGGGAAGTCTGGGCTTCCCTGCTTAGGCTGCTGCCCCCGCGACCCGACCTCGGATAAGCGGAAGAAGATGGATGGATGGATGAAAAGGCTGATTGTGCAAAATATGTTTTACATCTGGGTACGCTACACTGCCCCTCTGGTGGAGGCTCGTGTGTTTCTAGTTGTCACAGCAGATGTGAACTGGACAAAGTGCTTAAGTGGCGCTGGTGCAGTGTTATTTAGGATTCGATGGGCCATTCGTATTGATGCTGATCTTTGAATGTTAGCTAAATTTAACAATCTGTATTTTTGTTCACTATGAATTGCTGGTTAACTTCTTTTTTTTACACTTGTGTGACAGTTTCATAACTACAGTTTTGATACTGGGAGGGATCCAAGACACAACAACTCTAAAGAAACAAACTCAAAGTCCTAGAACAGGGACAGGGTGTGCAGTACAACCCTAAGAAGTTGTACTGCGTTCATTCCTGACGTGGACAGAAGGACACAATGACGCTAAAGAGTAGCACAGATTGATGGGCGGTTCTCTCACCATTAAGGCCACCGTGGAGGGAATGGGCTCTGATATGCGAGTGTGGGTCTTTGACAAACGAAGAGCATTCATGTCATGTGAGGCCCCCGTGGGGGGGAAGGACTCAAGCCAAGTCATTGAATTAACTGTCGGAGCCGCTGAAAGAACCAAACAAAAGCGGAATGAATCTATCTAGAAAGACGAGTGCTGTGGTATCATTGTTGGTTTGTTTTGCTTTCATTTACCGTCACATTTTAACAATAATTTATGTGACAGTGTTTTATCTTGTCAAGGGACAATACACTTGCAAGTCCACATTGGATATACTTTCGAGTAGGCATTGTACATCTTTCATAGCAGTACCGATTTACAATCCACCAAAAACAACGATTACATTCTTGTCAAGTACATAATTGTGCCTATGGTGGAGCATAGCGGTAGCATCATGGTTCGGGTGTGCTGTTGTTGAAGGAACTGCAGATTCTAACATGTACTTTGACGTTATGAAGCATAAACCAAAGAGACAAATCTACCACCAACCTGTGCAGAATGCCCAAGAAAGTCACGGTGTGTTGATATCAAGTACCGTATTTTTTGGACCATAGGGCGCACCGGAACCACCGTTATATGTTATGTAACGGTGGTTCTTTGGTCAAAATGTTTCTTGGATTATGTTTTACACATCTTCAAATCGCTTTCTGGCAGTTTCTTCAGGATGTGCCATTTTGTGGACGGTCTTATTTACGTGGCTCACCTTCGGCAGCGTCTTCTCCCCGTCATCTTTGTTGTAGCAGTGTAGCGTGCAAGGACGGGAGTGGAAGAAGTGTTAAAAGATGGAGCTAACTGTTTTAATGACATTCAGACTTTACTTCAGTCAATAACGAAGCAGCATCTCTTCATCCGGGAAACAACAAGACCAAAAATGTGTCCCGTGAAAAACCGTCCGACCGGAGCCCTCTAATAACTAAAGTTCCTTGAGTGAATTATGTAAACTCACTACACCGGTATGTTTTAGTGCTTTCATGGCGAGTTTACTGGCAGATATAAGTAAGAACTTTACACTACTTTATGAAATGGAGATGAAGTTAACAGTTTTAATGACACTCAGACTTTACTTCAATCAATAACTAAGCAGCATCTCCTCATCCGTGGTTTACGAGTGCAACAACAACAAGGCCCGAAATGTGTCCCGTGAAAAAACTTCCGACCGGAACCCCCTAATAACTAAAGTTACGTGGGTGAATAATGTAAACTCACTACACTGGTATGTTTTAGTGCTTTCATGGCGAGTTTACTGACAGATATAAGTAAGAACTTTACACTACTTTATGAAATGGAGATGGAGCTAACCAGTTTTAATGACACTCAGACTTTACTTCAATCAATAACGAAGCAGCATCTCCTCATCTGGAAACAACAACACCGAAAATGTGTCCCGTGAAAAAACGTCCGATCGGAACTCTATAATAACTAAAGTTCCTTGGGTGAATAATGTAAACTCACTGCACCGGTATGTTTTAGCGCTTTCGTGGCGAGTTTACTGACGGATACAAGTAAGAACTTTACACTACTTTATGAAATGGAGATGGAGCTAACCAGTTTTAATGACACTCAGACTTTACTTCAATCAATAACGGAGCAGCATCTCCTTATCTGGAAACAACAACACCGAAAATGTGTCCCGTGAAAAAACGTACGATCGGAACTCTCTAATAACTAAAGTTCTTTGGGTGAATAATGTAAACTCACTACACCGGTATGTTTTAGTGCTTTCATGGCGAGTTTACTGACAGATATAAGTAAGAACTTTACACTACTTTATGAAATGTAGATGGAGCTGACAGTTTTAATGACATTCAGACTTTACTTCAATCAATAACGGAGCAGCATCTCCTCATCCGTGGCTCACTCGTGCAACAAGGCCGGAAATGTGTCCCGTGAAAAACCGTCCGACCGGAGCCCTCTAATAACTAAAGTTCCTTGGGTGAATAATGTAAACTCACTGCACCGGTATGTTTTAGCGCTTTCGTGGCGAGTTTACTGACAGATATAAGTAAGAACTTTACACTACTTTATGAAATGGAGATGGAGCTAACAGTTTTAATGACACTCAGACTTTACTTCAATCAATAACGGAGCAGCATCTCCTTATCCGGAAACAACAACACCGAAAATGTGTCCCGTGAAAAAACGTCCGATCGGAACTCTCTAATAACTAAAGTTCTTTAGGTGAATAATGTAAACTCACTACACCGGTATGTTTTAGTGCTTTCATGGCGAGTTTACTGACAGATATAAGTAAGAACTTTACACTACTTTAATGAAATGGAGATGGAGCTAACAGTTTTAATGACATTCAGACTTTACTTCAATCAATAACGAAGCAGCATCTCCTCATCCGTGGCTTACGAGAGCAACAACAACAAGGCCCGAAATGGGTCCCTTGAAAAAACGTCCGACCGGAACCCCCTAATAACTAAAGTTACGTGGGTGAATAATGTAAACTCACTACACCGGTATGTTTTAGTGCTTTCATGGCGAGTTTACTGACAGATATAAGTATAACTTTACACTACTTTATGAAATGGAGATGGAGCTAACCAGTTTTAATGACACTCAGACTTTACTTCAATCAATAACGGAGCAGCATCTCCTTATCCGGAAACAACAACACCGAAAATATGTCCCGTGAAAAAACGTCCGATCGGATCTCTCTAATAACTAAAGTTCTTTGGGTGAATAATGTAAACTCACTACACCGGTATGTTTTAGTGCTTTCATGGCGAGTTTACCGTAATGACAGATATAAGTAAGAACTTTACACTACTTTATGAAATGGAGATGGAGCTAACCAGTTTTAATGACACTCAGACTTTACTTCAATCAATAACGGAGCAGCATCTCCTTATCTGGAAACAACAACACCGAAAATGTGTCCCGTGAAAAAACGTCCGATCGGAACTCTCTAATAACTAAAGTTCTTTGGGTGAATAATGTAAACTCACTACACCGGTATGTTTTAGTGCTTTCATGGCGAGTTTACTGACAGATATAAGTAAGAACTTTACACTACTTTATGAAATGTAGATGGAGCTGACAGTTTTAATGACACTCAGACTTTACTTCAATCAATAACGGATCAGCATCTCCTCATCCGTGGCTCACTAGTGCAACAACAACAAGGCCGGAAATGAGTCCCGTGAAAAACCGTCCGACCGGAGCCCTCTAATAACTAAAGTTCCTTGGGTGAATAATGTAAACTCACCACACCGGTATGTTTTAGTGCTTTCATGGCGAGTTTACTGACAGATACAAGTAAGAACTTTACACTACTTTATGAAATGGAGATGGAGCTAATTAGTTTTAATGACACTCAGACTTTACTTCAATCAATAACGGAGCAGCATCTCCTTATCCGGAAACAACAACACCGAAAATGTGTCCCGTGAAAAAACGTCCGATCGGAACTCTCTAATAACTAAAGTTCTTTAGGTGAATAATGTAAACTCACTACACCGGTATGTTTTAGTGCTTTCATGGCGAGTTTACTGACAGATATAAGTAAAAACTTTACACTACTTTATGAAATGTAGCTGGAGCTGACGGTTTTAATGACATTCAGACTTTACTTCAATCAATAACGGAGCAGCATCTCCTCATCCGTGGCTCACTAGTGCAACAACAACAAGGCCGGAAATGTGTCCCGTGAAAAACCGTCCGACCGGAGCCCTCTAATAACTAAAGTTCCTTTGGTGAATAATGTAAACTCACCACACCGGTATGTTTTAGTGCTTTCATGGCGAGTTTACTGACAGATACAAGTAAGAACTTTACACTACTTTATGAAATGGAGATGGAGCTAATTAATTTTAATGACACTCAGACTTTACTTCAATCAATAACGGAGCAGCATCTCCTTATCCGGAAACAACAACACCGAAAATGTGTCCCGTGAAAAAACGTCCGATCGGAACTCTCTAATAACTAAAGTTCTTTAGGTGAATAATGTAAACTCACTACACCGGTATGTTTTAGTGCTTTCATGGCGAGTTTACTGACAGATATAAGTAAAAACTTTACACTACTTTATGAAATGTAGCTGGAGCTGACGGTTTTAATGACATTCAGACTTTACTTCAATCAATAACGGAGCAGCATCTCCTCATCCGTGGCTCACTCGTGCAACAACAACAAGGCCGGAAATGTGTCCCGTGAAAAACCGTCCGACCGGAGCCCTCTAATAACTAAAGTTCCTTGGGTGAATTATGTAAACTCACTACACCGGTATGTTTTAGTGCTTTCATGGCGAGTTTACTGGCAGATATAAGTAAGAACTTTACACTACTTTATGAAATGGAGATGAAGTTAACAGTTTTAATGACACTCAGACTTTACTTCAATCAATAACTAAGCAGCATCTCCTCATCCGTGGTTTACGAGTGCAACAACAACAAGGCCCGAAATGTGTCCCGTGAAAAAACTTCCGACCGGAACCCCCTAATAACTAAAGTTACGTGGGTGAATAATGTAAACTCACTACACTGGTATGTTTTAGTGCTTTCATGGCGAGTTTACTGACAGATATAAGTAAGAACTTTACACTACTTTATGAAATGGAGATGGAGCTAACCAGTTTTAATGACACTCAGACTTTACTTCAATCAATAACGAAGCAGCATCTCCTCATCTGGAAACAACAACACCGAAAATGTGTCCCGTGAAAAAACGTCCGATCGGAACTCTATAATAACTAAAGTTCCTTGGGTGAATAATGTAAACTCACTGCACCGGTATGTTTTAGCGCTTTCGTGGCGAGTTTACTGACGGATACAAGTAAGAACTTTACACTACTTTATGAAATGGAGATGGAGCTAACCAGTTTTAATGACACTCAGACTTTACTTCAATCAATAACGGAGCAGCATCTCCTTATCCGGAAACAACAACACCGAAAATGTGTCCCGTGAAAAAACGTCCGATCGGAACTCTCTAATAACTAAAGTTCTTTAGGTGAATAATGTAAACTCACTACACCGGTATGTTTTAGTGCTTTCATGGCGAGTTTACTGACAGATATAAGTAAAAACTTTACACTACTTTATGAAATGTAGCTGGAGCTGACGGTTTTAATGACATTCAGACTTTACTTCAATCAATAACGGAGCAGCATCTCCTCATCCGTGGCTCACTAGTGCAACAACAACAAGGCCGGAAATGTGTCCCGTGAAAAACCGTCCGACCGGAGCCCTCTAATAACTAAAGTTCCTTGGGTGAATTATGTAAACTCACTACACCAGTATGTTTTAGCGCTTTCGTGGCGAGTTTACTGACAGATATAAGTAAGAACTTTACACTACTTTATGAAATGGAGATGGAGCTAACAGTTTTAATGACATTCAGACTTTACTTCAATCAATAATCATCCGGAAACAACAACACCGAAAATGTGTCCCGTGAAAAACCGTCCGACCGGAACTCTCTAATAACTAAAGTTCCTTGGGTGAATAATGTACACTCACTACACCGGTATGTTTTAGCACTTTCATGGCGAGTTTACTGACATATATAAGTAAGAACTTTACACTACTTTATGAAATGGAGATGGAGCTAACAGTTTTAATGACATTCAGACTTTACTTTAATCAATAACAAAGCAGCATCTCCTCATCCGTGGCTCACTAGTGCATCAACAACAAGGCCGTGAAAAAACGTCCGACCGGAACCCTCTAACAACTAAAGTTCCGTGTGAATTATGTACACTCACTACAGTTTTTAGTGCTTTGATAGCGAGTCTACTGACAGATACAAGTAAGAATGTTACACTACTTTATATTAGAAATGGCAACGGCAGAAGATGAATGCCACATAAAAAAGGTAGAGAATGGCGGACTACAATGGCCGACGTGCGCAAATTATGCAGATCCCAAATACACATCAGCAGGTACCAGAAAGTAAGAAAAGTTGTTTTTGCATAATATTGCTAAACAAAACGTCAGACAATGTCTACTAATAGGTTTTATTTTGCAGTGCTTATACACACACTATAATAATACTTGTATGTTTAACGTGCCGACAACTTGAGAGGGCAGAAGCACTGTTGTCATTAGGGATGTCCCGATCCGATATTTGGATCGGATCGGCCGCCGATATTTGCCAAAAAATGCGTATCGGCAAGGCATGGGAAAATGCCGATCCAGATCCAGTTTAAAAAAAACTCCGGTCCGTGTTTTCCAACGCACCGATTTAAATAATACATTCCACTTTTCTGCTGCTCCGTAATTTCCGTTCCGCATTTTCCAGCACACCTTCAACACATCCACAGGTCTGTGGATTCTCACGAAGTTGCTTTTAGCTGCTGGCATTACACGACAGGCTCTTCTCACTCTTTTCTGTGTCTCCCTCTCACAGACAGCAAGCGCACCTTTTTACACACGTCACATACTGTCACGTCATACGTCACATACATATACACTCTCTCCCAGCAGAGAGGTAGCAGCATGGCTAACGTTAGCTGTGATGCTAGCGCAGCCGTGTGACCAACCTTCCCTCTAAGGTGCGCGCCTGTGCAATTGTGCACTGCTCAATCGTCCTCTGCGCATAGCAACTATATGCCACACGCAAAATCAAATAAAAAAATAAGCGCATAACAATTTTCGACACACGGACACGACAGAGAAAACAGTTTTCGTCATCATTGTTCAAATATTGTAACGTATGTCGAGACGCTTATCTCCATTCGGTGCCACACGTCCACACCATCAAAATGCCGAGGCAAACATTTCCACATCAACACCGTATGAAAAAATTTGTGATTTTTTTAGTTGTGATTTCCTTCTCTGCATGAAAGTTTAAAAGTAGCATATATTAATGCAGTATGAAGAAGAATGTTTTAATGTTGACATGCAAGCCCTGAAAGAACATTTTGAAAATCAAGACTACATTTCCTGCAAATGGGTGCATTTTTACCCTATATTTTAACTTTAGATTTATTCTCATATCAAACTCTTTTGGCTGTCTTTTTGACACTTACATCCGGCGCCCCCCTCCACACCCCGGATTATAAATAATGTAAATAATTCAATGTGATTATCTTGTGTGATGACTGTATTATGATGATAGTATATATCTGATAGTATATATCTGTATCATGAATCAATTTAAGTGGACCCCGACTTAAACAAGTTGAAAAACTTATTGGGGTGTTACCATTTAGTGGTCAATTGTACGGAATATGTACTTCACTGTGCAACCTACTAATAAAAGTCTCAATCAATCAATCAAAACACATAGAATCATCATACTGCTGTGATTATATGCATCAAGTGTTCATTCAAGGCTAAGGCAAAATATCGAGATATATTTTGTGTATCGCAATATGGCCTTAAAATATATCGCAATATTAAAAAAAGGCCATATCGCCCAGCCCTAGTTCAATGATGCCATTTCTGTTTGTCATGTATCATTTTGTCTATTTTGTGTTTCTCCTTGAATAAACAGGTCAGTTTCTTGTTACCAACCATTGTGTATTATTCAAACTCCCCTAATTCAGCTGGCTAGTTGTTATCAAGAGTACTAAAACCCTTTTCAACATGATTCTGACAACTAAGTAGGCTAAATAACTTTAAACTTTAATACATGCTCGGATAGGCCAGTATCCGTCAGTATCGGTATCGGATCGGAAGTGCAAAAACAATATCGGTATCGGATTGGAAGTGCAAAAACCTGGATCAGGACATCCCTAGTTGTCATATACTGTTTTTATCTGCAGCCTCCCGGCTGAAGCCAAACACACTAACAGCTTGTGAAGACCTCAGGAGTTCCTAAACGTCCCACTGTGCCGACCTTCCACAAAAGAGGGGCCGTGGACAAAGCCGAGTACACGTTGCCACTTGAGGCTGATAACGGCCGTTTGTCAGGCTCGACGAGCTAAGACGCCGGCGTAGATAAATACCCTCGTCCTTGGTCCTTGAAGATGAAGTCGAGTGCGTTCCAAATCTGCACTGACTGTACTCGGGGTCGAGGGTCGCCGGGAAGAGCAGGAATGTGTTTTCGCGGAGCGTCGACTTTCAAAACAAACACTTTGTAGCAAATCTCAGCAACCTTGCATGGCACAATAGAGGAAGAGTTAAACAAACAACAAAGCCTTGGGGCACACCCTGAAGTGGTGATCACATGACTGGTGCCTATTATGCCCGACAGGGAGGAGCAAGATGAAAGGTATTGTCGCTAACCTACAAATATGATCCTCTAGAGCGGTGTTTTTTAACCACTAGTGTACCGTGAGATGTTGTTTGGTGTGCCGTGGGAGATTATGTCATTTCACCTAATTGGGTTAAAAATATTTTTTTGCAAACCAGTAATTATAATACGCAAATAATGTGTTGTTGTTGAGTGTCGGGGCTGTCTGGAGCTCGGCAGATTAACTGTCTGATACTCTTCCATATCAGTATTTATTAGCCTTTATTTAACCAGGTAAAATCCCATTGAGATCAAAGATCTCTTTTCCAAGGGAGACCTGGCCAAGAGGGCAGCAGCAAGGTTACATTAAAAACAGTAAACAAATACATACAACATCACATTTACAACATTAAAACTTGCTCACATAACAGCTTTAAACTCATTCAACGTAACTAGGGTTTGAAGTTTAATGTTTGATTGCAGGTTATTCCAAGCCTTCGGTGCTGAAAACCTACCGTATTTTCCGCACTATTAGCCGCACCTAAAAACCACAAATGTACTCAAAAGCTGACAGTGCGGCTTTTAACCCGGTGCGCTTTATATATGGATTAATATTACGATTCATTTTCATAAAGTTTCGATCTCGCAACTTCGGTAAACAGCCGCCATCTTTTTTCCCCGTAGAAGAGGAAGTGCTTCTTCTTCTACGCAAGCAACCGCCAAGGTAAGCACCCGCCCCCATAGAACAGGAAGCGCTTCTTCTTCTACTGTAAGCAACCACCCGCCCGCGTAGAAGAAGAAAAAGCGCGCGGATATACCGTACGTTTCATTTCCTTTGTGTGTTTACATCTGTAAAGACCACAAAATGGCTCCTACTAAGCGTCAGGGATCCGGTTCATGAAAAGACGCAATCTCTCCATCCGCACACGGATTACTATTTCACACCAACTGATATTCCTGTGAACCGCACTGTGGATACAACGGGAGCATGTACGGTGAATATTCGTACCACAGGGAATGAGAAGTCATCCTTCACTGTGGTTCTAGCTTGCCATGCTAATGGCCAGAAACTTCCACCCATGGTGATATTCAAAAGGAAGACCTTGCCAAAAGAGACCTTTCCAGCCGGCGTCATCATAAAAGCTAACTCGAAGGGATGGATGAAGAAAAGATGAGCGAGTGGTTAAGGTAAGTTTAAGTTTACGCGAAGAGGCCGGGTGGCTTTTTTCACGCAGCTCTGTCCATGTTGATATACGTATGTTTGTGATTGCACATTTGCGTACATTTTGGGAGTGAACAGAGTTGTTAGAACGCTGGTTTTTAATATATTATTAAAGTTTGACTGACCTATCTGACTGTTTTTTTGACATTCCTTTAGCGCAGTTAGATGCGGCTTACAACACCGGGCGGCTTATAGGTGGACAAAGTTTTGAAATATGCCGTTCATTGAAGGCGCGGCTTTTAACCCAGGGCGCCTTATGGTGCGGAAAATACGGTAAATGCTTTCTTGCCCAGTTCAGTTCTTACTTTGGGGACGACAAATTGCAGAACATTCATTGAACGAAGATTGTGACTTCCTTGTTTCTTTGTTAAAAGACAAGACAGATAAGATGGAGTGATACCCAGAATGGTTTTGTAGATGAAAACATACCAATGATTGAGGCGTCGAGCACATAAAGATGTCCAGTTAACCATTGAGTATAACACACAATGGTGAGTAAGGGGAGCGCAGTTGGTGATGAATCTCAGTGCCCCGTGGTACACACTATCCAGCTTGTGGAGACAAGTAGATGGTAGCAGGTAGCTAATTGCTTTGTCGTGATCACAATATGCAGACGACAGTGTGCAGGTAAAAAGGTATCTAAGGTATCTAAGGAGGCGAGTGCCGCTAAGAAAAAGGCATTGAAGCTTAGGGAAGGCTATGCGGAACGAAACTAAAACTGAATCGGCTGCAAAGTAAACAAAAACGTAATGCTGGACGACAGCAAAGACTTACTGTGCAGCAGAGAAGGCGTCCACAAAGTACACCCGAACATGACATGACAATCAACAATGTCCCCACAAAGAAGGATACCGTATTTTCCGCACCATAAGGCGCCCTGGGTTATAAGCCGCGCCTTCAATGAACGGCATATTTCAAAACTTTGTCCACCTATAAGACGCCCCGTGTTATAAGCCGCATCTAACTGCGCTAAAGGAATGTCAAAAAAAACAGTCAGATAGGTCAGTCAAACTTTAATAATATATTAAAAACCAGCGTGATGTGGGCGCGCACGGAGTCGTATATCAACATGGACGGAGCTGCGTGAAAAAAGCCACCCGGCCTCTTCGCGTAAACTTACCTTAACCACTCGCTCATCTTTTCTTCATCCATCCCTTCGAGTTAGCTTTTATGATGACGCCGGCTGGAAAGGTCTCTTTTGGCAAGGTCTTCCTTTTGAATATCACCATGGGTGGAAGTTTCTGGCCATTAGCATGGCAAGCTAGAACCACAGTGAAGGATGACTTCTCATTCCCTGTGGTGCGAATATTCACCGTGCGTGCTCCCGTTGTATCCACAGTGCGGTTCACAGGAATATCAAAAGTCAGTGGAACCTCGTCCATGTTGATAATGTTCTCTGGCCGGATCTTTTTTTCAGCTATCTTGTTTTTACAATATGCACGGAAAGTAGCCAGCTTTTCTTGAAAGTCTTTAGGCAGTTGCTGTGAAATAGTAGTCCGTGTGCGGATGGAGAGATTGCGTCTTTTCATGAACCGGATCCCTGTCGCTTAGTAGGAGCCATTTTGTGGTCTTTACAGATGTAAACACACAAAGGAAATGAAACGTACGGTAATATCCGCGCGCTTTTTCTTCTTCTACGCGGGCGGGTGGTTGCTTACAGTAGAAGAAGAAGCGCTTCCTGTTCTATGGGGGCGGGTGCTTACCTTGGCGGTTGCTTGCGTAGAAGAAGAAGCACTTCCTCTTCTACGGGGAAAAAAGATGGCGGCTGTTTACCGTAGTTGCGAGACCGAAACTTTATGAAAATGAATCTTAATATTTATCCATATATAAAGCGCACCGGGTTATAAGGCGCACTGTCAGCTTTTGAGAAAATTTGTGGTTTTTAGGTGCGCCTTATAGTGCGGAAAATACGGTACAAACAACTGACATCTTCTTGATAGCTAAAACAAAGCAGGCGCGGGTGATAGCGCTCAGGGAAGACATGAAACTGCTACAGGAAAATAGCAACAAAACAGGAAAAGCCACCAAAATCGGAGCGCAAGACAAGAAGTAAAACACTACACACAGGAAAACACCAAAAAACTCTAAATAAGTCAGGGTGTGATGTGACAAGTGGTGACAGTACACCTACTTTGAGACAAGAGCTATAGTCATGCATGCTTGGTTATGCTTTAAAGTCATATCCAACAATTGCCAGAACAACTTTTTACCGTCTGCTGAGTTGAATTTTTTTATATTTTCTGCATTTTTTCAATGAAAAAAATGTGCCTTGGCTCAACATTTTTTCAAAACACTGCAATATAAAACAAATCCACACCAATAACAATTGAATATTTGTTGCATGAGCAGATAATATCAAAGTTTAAAACATGTGTAATTTCCATGTTTTTTCTGTCAAAATGGAAACAATTAGTAAGAACAATGAAGTATGCATATTAGGGCTGGGCGATATGGCCTTTTATTAACATCTGGATATTTTTAGGCCATGTCACGATACACCATATACAGTGGGGCAAAAAAGCATTTAGTCAGCCACCAATTGTGCAAGTTCTCCCACTTAAAATGATGACAGAGGTCTGTAATTTTCATCATAGGTACACTTCAACTGTGAGAGACAGAATGTGAAAAAAAAATCCAGGAATTCACATTGTAGGATTTTAAAAAAATGTATTTGTAAATTATGGTGGAAAATAAGTATTTGGTCAATAACAAAAATTCAACTCAATACTTTGTAATATAACCTTTTTTTGGCAATAACAGAGGTCAAACGATTACTATAGGTCTTTACCAGGTTTGCACACACAGTAGCTGGTATTTTGGCCCATTCCTCCATGCAGATCTTCTCGAGAGCAGTGATGTTTTGGGGCTGTTGCCGAGCAACACGGACTTTCAACTCCCTCCACAGATTTTCTATGGGGTTGAGGTCTGGAGACTGGCTAGGCCACTCCAGGACTTTCAAATGCTTCTTACGGAGCCACTCCTTCGTTGCCCGGGCGGTGTGTTTGGGATCATTGTCATGCTGGAAGACACAGCCACGTTTCATCTTCAAAGCTCTCACTGATGGAAGGAGGTTTTGGCTCAAAATCTCACGATACATGGCCCCATTCATTCTTTCCTTAACACGGATCAGTCGGCCTGTCCCCTTAGCAGAAAAACAACCCCAAAGCATGATGTTTCCATCCCCATGCTTCACAGTAGGTATGGTGTTCTTAGGATGCAACTCAGTATTCTTCTTCCTCCAAACACGACGAGTTGAGTTTATACCAAAAAGTTCTATTTTGGTTTCATCTGACCACATGACATTCTCCCAATCCTCTGCTGTATCGTCCATGTGCTCTCTGGCAAACTTCAGACGGGCCTGGACATGCACTGGCTTAAGCAGGGGGACACGTCTGGCACTGCAGGATTTGATTCCCTGTCGGCGTAGTGTGTTACTGATGGTAACCTTTGTTACTTTGGTCCCAGCTCTCTGCAGGTCATTCACCAGGTCCCCCCGTGTGGTTCTGGGATTTTTGCTCACCGTTCTCATGATCATTTTGACCCCACGGGATGAGATCTTGCGTGGAGCCCCAGATCGAGGGAGATTATCAGTGGTCTTGTATGTCTTCCATTTTCTGATAATTGCTCCCACAGTTGATTTTCTCACACCAAGCTGCTTGCCTATTGTAGATTCACTCTTCACAGTCTGGTGCAGGTCTACAATTCTTTTCCTGGTGTCCTTCGACAGCTCTTTGGTCTTGGCCATAGTGGAGTTTGGAGTCTGACTGTTTGAGGCTGTGGACAGGTGTCTTTTATACAGATAACAAGTTCAAACAGGTGCCATTAATACAGGTAACGAGTGGAGGACAGAAGAGCTTCTTAAAGAAAAAGTTACAGGTCTGAGAGCCAGAGATCTTCCTTGTTTGAAGTGACCAAATACTTATTTTCCACCATAATTTACAAATAAATTATTTAAAATTCCTACAATGTGAATTCTTGGATTTTTTTTTCACATTCTGTCTCTCACAGTTGAAATGTACCTATCATGAAAATTACAGACCTCTGTCATCATTTTAAGTGGGAGAACTTGCACAATCGGTGGCTGACTAAATACTTTTTTGCCCCACTGTATATCTCTATATTTTGCCTTAGCCTTGAATGAACACTTGATGCATATAATCACAGCAGTATGATGATTCTATGTGTCTACATTAAAACATTCTTCTTCATACTGCATTCATATATGCTACTTTTAAACTTTCATGCAGAGAAGGAAATCACAAGTAAAAGTGTATTTATTAAAGAGTTATTAAGCAGTGGCACAAACATTCATGTCATTTCCAAAACAGAAAGTGCAAGATTGTCAGAGACATTTTAAAACAAGCTATGAGTGCACTTTTGTGCATGATGTCACTAAGATGACACATCAAAACAACACTAAATTAAAGTGCACTTTTTGTACAGAACGCCACTACAATAGTTTAAAACAAATAAAGTGCACTTTTGTGCATGATGTCACTAAGATGACACATCAAAACAACACTAAATTAAAGTGCACTTTTTGTACAGAACGCCACTACAATAGTTTAAAACAAATAAAGTGCACTTTTGTGCATGATGTCACACAAGATATTTCAATAAGTGTCAAATAAAAATGAGCTGCATAATAGGAAATCAAATAGTGTATGTCCTTCGCTATGTGGTAGGTTCCTGCGGACGTTATCTCCTTCTGTTTTAGACTATTTTTTTCATACAGTGTTGATGTGGAAATGGTTGCTTGGGCATTTTGTTAGTGTAGCACCAAACAGAGATGTTGACATGCGGAGTTTCAAGCACTCTTCATTGTCTAGCACAGGGGTCGGCAACCCAAAATGTTGAAAGAGCCATATTGTACCAAAAATACAAAAACAAATCTGTCTGGAGCCACAACAAATTAAAAGCCATATTACATACAGATAGTGTGCCATGAGATATACATTGAATTGAGATGACTTAAAGGAAACTAAATGAGCTCAAATATAGCTACAAATGAGGCATAATGATGCAATATGTACATATAGCTAGCCTAAATAGCATGTTAGCATCGATTAGCTTGCAGTCTTGCAGTGACCAAATATGTCTGATTAGCACTCCACACAAGTCAATAACATCAACAAAACTCACCTTTGTACATTCATGCACAACGTTAAAAGTTTGGTGGACAAAATGAGACAGAAAAAGAAGTGGCATAAAACACGTCCTAGAAAGTCGCAGAAAGATATACATGTAAACAAACTACGGTGAGTTCTAGGACCGCCAAAATTAGTAGGACAAAACGGCGCTCGCCAAATACTTGAGTCAGTGAAGCATGTTTAATATAAACAGTGTGCTTTATAACAATTAGGGAGGTTTGTGTCATGTTTGTCCTCCTACAGAAACCATATTAAAACTAAAAATATATTTTTTTCCCCTCATCTTTTTCCATTTTTCATACATTTTTGAAAACGCTCCAGACAACCACTAGGGCGGCGCTAAAGAGCCTCTAGAGCCGCGGGTTGCCGACCCCTGGTCTAGCAGGTGACTTTTCAAATGATGCTACAAATTAGCAGTGGTGCTACTTTTTGTAGCAACGCTTTTGCCGCATACTTGACATATTACGGTTGTCTGTTAACATCTTCCCGCTTGAAGCCAAACCACCGCCAGACGATGGACCCCCTGCTGTTTTTCTTGGCAATTACCGTATTTTCCGCACCATAAGGCGCCCTGGGTTATAAGCCGCGCCTTCAATGAACGGCATATTTCAAAACTTTGTCCACCTATAAGCCGCCCCGTGTTATAAGCCGCATCTAACTGCGCTAAAGGAATGTCAAAAAAACAGTCAGATAGGTCAGTCAAACTTTAATAATATATTAAAAACCAGCGTGATGTGGGCGCGCATGGAGTCGTATATCAACATGGACGGAGCTGCGTGAAAAAAGCCACCCGGCTTCTTCGCGTAAACTTACCTTAACCACTCGCTCATCTTTTCTTCATCCATCCCTTCGAGTTAGCTTTTATGATGACGCCGGCTGGAAAGGTCTCTTTTGGCAAGGTCTTCCTTTTGAATATCACCATGGGTGGAAGTTTCTGGCCATTAGCATGGCAAGCTAGAACCACAGTGAAGGATGACTTATCATTCCCTGTGGTGCGAATATTCACCGTACGTGCTCCCGTTGTATCCACAGTGCGGTTCACAGGAATATCAAAAGTCAGTGGAACCTCGTCCATGTTGATAATGTTCTCTGGCCGGATCTTTTTTTCAGCTATCTTGTTTTTACAATATGCACGGAAAGTAGCCAGCTTTTCTTGAAAGTTTTTAGGCAGTTGCTGTGAAATAGTAGTATGTGTGCGGATGGAGAGATTGCGTCTTTTCATGAACCGGATCCCTGTCGCTTAGTAGGAGCCATTTTGTGGTCTTTACAGATGTAAACACACAAAGGAAATGAAACGTACGGTAATATCCGCGCGCTTCTTCTTCTTCTACGCGGGCGGGTGGTTGCTTACAGTAGAAGAAGAAGCGCTTCCTGTTCTATGGGGGCGGGTGCTTACCTTGGCGGTTGCTTGCGTAGAAGAAGAAGCACTTCCTCTTCTACGGGGAAAAAAGATGGCGGCTGTTTACCGTAGTTGCGAGACCGAAACTTTATGAAAATGAATCTTAATATTAATCCATATATAAAGCGCACCGGGTTATAAGGCGCACTGTCAGCTTTTGAGAAAATTTGTGTTTTTTAGGTGCGCCTTATAGTGCGGAAAATACGGTAATTATTCTGACTTCATTTGTTACCAGATCCGCACCTTCTTTCTCTCGTATTACCACTCGCACCACACCGCTTGCATCACAGCTAACGTTACCCATGTATAGTCATATATAGTCATTTTCTATATCGCACAGAGACAAACCCGCGATATATCAAGTACAATCGATATATTGCCCGTCCTAATGCACATTATTTCAAGACCTTCGCGGGCCACGTTAAAATAACGTGTCGGGCCAGATCTGGCTCCTGAGCCTTGAGTTTGACACCTGTGCTCTAGAGCCTCTGTCGGTATTAACGCGGCTGAACTTCATGGAACGATGACGTGAGGCCCACTGTAGTTAGTTTCTAGGCGTGGTCAGGGCACCGTCATTGCACCACTTCTTCACCAAAAAACAAAAACAAAAGAGCGCCAACGCTAGGATCGTAACAAAGAGACGATTATACAAATCGGGAGGGTAAAATAACAGGTTCATTCCTGTGTTAAGGTCTGGAACCTTCTCTGTGAAACAATCGTAACAATAGCAAACAACACTGGCATGTCTACGTGATTACAAGCTGACATCACTCAATAATTCCACAGTGTGTCCACTGATGACACATGTTGCACTCATACTATTGTGTTAGATCCACTATGGACTGGACTCTCACACTATTGTGTTAGATCCACTATGGACTGGACTCACACTATTATGTTAGATCCACTATGGACTGGACTCTCACACTATTATGTTAGATCCACTATGGACTGGACTCTCACACTATTATGTTAGATCCACTATGGACTGGACTCTCTCACTATTATGTTAGATCCACTATGGACTGGACTCTCACTATTATGTTAGATCCACTATGGACTGGACTTTCACAATATTATGTTAGATCCACTATGGACTGGACTCTCACACTATTATGTTAGATCCACTATGGACTGGACTCTCACTATTATGTTAGATCCACTATGGACTGGACTCTCACACTATTATGTTAGATCCACTATGGACTGGACTCTCACACTATTATGTTAGATCCACTATGGACTGGACTCTCACACTATTATGTTAGATTCACTATGGACTGGACTCTCACTATTATGTTAGATCCACTATGGACTGGACTTTCACAATATTATGTTAGATCCACTATGGACTGGACTCTCACACTATTATGTTAGATCCACTATGGACTGGACTCTCACACTATTAAGTTAGATTCACTATGGACTGGACTCTCACACTATTACGTTAGATCCACTATGGACTGGACTCTCACACTATTATGTTAGATCCACTATGGACTGAACTCTCACTATTATGTTAGATCCACTATGGACTGAACTCTCACTATTATGTTAGATCCACTATGGACTGGACTCTCACACTATTATGTTAGATCCACTATGGACTGGACTCTCACACTATTATGTTAGATCCACTATGGACTGGACTCTCACACTATTATGTTAGATCCACTATGGACTGGACTCTCGCAATATTATGCTAGATCCACTCGACGTTCATTGCACCGCCATTAGCTCCCATTTTTATAGTCTTTGGTACGACTCGGCCGGGGTTTGAACTCACAACCTACTGATCGCATCAATATAATGACACAACATGTGTTGTCTTCATTATAACACTTATATAAGACTTTGAAAGTCATTTTGATAGTAGGCTAATATAACTAATATAGACACTTACATCATGTGTTGTCTTCATTGTAACACTTATATAAGATTTTTTAAGTAATTTTGATAGTAGGCTAATACAACTAATATAGACACTTACACCATACGTTGTCTTCATTGTAACACTTATAAGATTTTTAAAGTAATTTTGATAGTAGGCTAATACAACTAATATAGACACTTACACCATACGTTGTCTTCATTGTAACACTTATATAAGACTTTTAAAGTCATTTTGATAGTAGGCTAATATAGACACTTACATCATGTGTTGTCTTCATTATACCACTTATATAAGACTTTGAAAGTCATTTTGATAGTAGGCTAATATAACTAATAATGACACAACATGTGTTGTCTTCATTATAACACTTATATAAGACTTTTAAAGTCATTTTGATAGTAGGCTAATATAACTAATATAGACACTTAGATCATGTGTTGTCTTCATTATAACACTTATATAAGACTTTTAAAGTCATTTTGATAGTAGGCTAATATAGACACGTACATCATGTGTTGTCTTCATTATAACACTTATATAAGACTTTGAAAGTCATTTTGATAGTAGGCTAATATAACTAATATAGACACTTAGATCATGTGTTGCCTTCATTATAACACTTATATAAGACTTTTAAAGTCATTTTGATAGTAGGCTAATATAGACACTTACATCATGTGTTGTCTTCATTATAACACGTATATAAGACTTTGAAAGTCATTTTGATAGTAGGCTAATATAACTAATATAGACACTTAGATCATGTGTTGTCTTCATTATAACACTTATATAAGACTTGTACAGTCATTTTGATAGTAGGCTAATATAGACACTTACATCATGTGTTGTCTTCATTATAACACTTATATAAGACTTTTAAAGTCATTTTGATAGTAGGCTAATATAGACACTTACATCATGTGTTGTCTTCATTATAACACTTATATAAGACTTTGAAAGTCGTTTTGATAGTAGGCTAATATAACTAATATAGACACGTACATCATGTGTTGTCTTCATTGTAACACTTATATAAGATTTTTAAAGCAATTTTGATAGTAGGCTAATACAACTAATATAGACACTTACACCATACGTTGTCTTCATTATAACACTTATATAAGACTTTTAAAGTCATTTTGTTTGGTTTGAAGTCACGTGATTCACTACAATAGGGCCCTACAGCACACTGGATTCTAGTTAATTGAAATACTGGATATTGTTCAAAGGAGATACATTTCAATTGAAAAACTTGAGCACAAAACACAGCAAACAAATGTCAAATGCGCAGCAAACTATTTACAATGTAGCTCTTTTAAACAACTTCACAGTGAAGTAAAGTCACCTAATGGAGAGTTGGGAGCGGTTTGGTTTGATGAGATTTGACCGTTGCTGCACTTTCACGTATGGATGACATCTTTTACAGGAGAAAATAACCTGGAATATGTCAACTATTCATGCAGTGAGAAATAGTAATCATTAACAAGCAGTTTACCTTTAACTCTGATTTATTTTTTTTAGTATGATCAACTGCAACCTTGAAGTTGGCTGAACAGTTTGTTTTTTTTGGACACTATCGTAACAATTGAAGTGTGTGGGGCTCAAATATGGTGAAGTGATTTGTCAACCTTATCAGAACAACTTCTGGTGTTGACACAAGCCTTTCACTCCCCTCAACGTGACACATCCTTCACAGGAATAGTGATTAACTGTGACTTTGTTGTTCATAGAAACTGTCTGAGGACTTCCTTAGCAACGGTCATATTTTGTCCAGACTTCTTCAAAAATGTACAGTTTTAGCGGTACTAATAAAGTACCACCGTACTAATGAATGAAAAAAGGTACATACGGACTTTGAAAAACACCGGTACTTTTTTTTCTTATGACATTGCTGGTACCGTATTTTCCGCACTATAAGGCTCACCTAAAAACCACAAATTTTCTCAAAAGCTGACAGTGCGCCTTATAACCCGGTGCGCTTTATATATGGATAAATATTAAGATTCATTTTCATAAAGTTTCGGTCTCGCAACTTCGGTAAACAGCCGCCATCTTTTTTCCCGGTAGAACAGGAAGCGCTTCTTCTTCTACGCAAGCAACCGCCAAGGTAAGCACCCGCCCCCATAGAACAGGAAGCGCTTCTTCTTCTACTGTAAGCAACCACCCGCCCACGTAGAAGAAGAAAAAGCGCGCGGATATCACCATACGTTTCATTTCCTTTGTGTGTTTACATCTGTAAAGACCACAAAATGGCTCCTACTAAGCGACCGGGATCTGGTTCATGAAAAGACGCAATCTCTCCATCCGCACACGGATTACTATTTCACAGCAACTGATATTCCTGTGAACCGCACTGTGGATACAACGGGAGCACGTACGGTGAATATTCGCACCACAGGGAATGAGAAGTCATCCTTCACTGTGGTTCTAGCTTGCCATGCTAATGGCCAGAAACTTCCACCCATGGTGATATTCAAAAGGAAGACCTTGCCAAAAGAGACCTTTCCAGCCGGCGTCATCATAAAAGCTAACTCGAAGGGATGGATGAAGAAAAGATGAGCGAGTGGTTAAGGTAAGTTTAAGTTTACGCGAAGAGGCCGGGTGGCTTTTTTCACGCAGCTCTGTCCATGTTGATATACGTATGTTTGTGATTGCACATTTGCGTACATTTTGGGAGTGAACAGAGTTGTTAGAACGCTGGTTTTTAATATATTATTAAAGTTTGACTGACCTATCTGACTGTTTTTTTGACATTCCTTTAGCGCAGTTAGATGCGGCTTACAACACGGGGCGGCTTATAGGTGGACAAAGTTTTGAAATATGCCGTTCATTGAAGGCGCGGCTTATAACCCAGGGCGCCTTATGGTGCGGAAAATACGGTAATATGAGCCGAGGGGTGCATGTGAGTCAACACACACACATCGCACTTACAAGCAGAAACAAGCTGGAGACAGAAAAGGGAGAATGGACGTATGTTGGCTTAACATCTAACGATACAATTGAAGTTATAAGCACATAAGGGCTTCAAAACATAGCTATAACTAGCGGCTAAGATCCCTCCGCAGTGTTTTAGCTACTTCTAAATAACTCATCCTCGCCTCTATGGCGACAAATAAAGTACGTTTCTCACAGGTATCATCCCAGCAGGACGGGTAATAGCTAAACATGCTTCACTACACACAAGTAGAAGGATACACGCTAACTGCTAACAGCAAGCTAACACTCCTGAATGTAAACAAATGCTCTGGGTGGATCCACACAGACATCGACTGTAACGATACCAAGTACAAGAGTCTTATATAGTCAATACTACATTGATATTTTTCATTATCACACACTTTTGTCATTTTTGTTAATTGCCATTTAATTTTGTTATGACCCACCTATCCATCCATCCATCCATCCATTTTTTACCGCTTGTCCCTTGATCATGTGACTACTTAGTATTGGATCAATACCCACATTTGTAGTATCACCCAAAAGCAATGAAAAGTATCCAAACAACAGAAGAATAAGTGTTTATTACATTTTAACACAATTGTTAAAACTGAAAGCAAGCAGTAAATAAACAAGTAGATTGATAATCAATTTTATACCGCTTGTCCCTCGTTGACAAAATAATACAATGGGGAAATGACATAACATGTTACTGCATACGTCAGCAGACTAATTAGGAGCCTTTGTAACTTGTTTGCTTGCTTAGAACTGAAAGAAGATTGCCTGGTATGTTATCTATATTAATTAAGGCCAAACCTGTTATTGTCACGTGGGGGGGTCGCAGCTCGCTGCGGGGTTGTTCTTCCAATGCAAAATAGACGGCTCCGGACAACAGCGTGAAGGTAGGCTAGGATTTATTAATATAAATCACGCACTACCGCGAACATAAACAATACAACAACAACTACAACAAAAAAAGAGGCAAGCGTGCCTACAACGCAAGTGAGGCTAATCTTAAACAGAAGCTATGGCATGGACATGGAAACTTACTTGGACAGAGCAAGACATAAACCGGTGTGACATCAAAACAACGCAGGCAGAACAAGTGATGAACAAAGGTAGGCTTAAATAACAGTGACATGATTGGTGACAGGTGTGTGTGTGAGTCCGAACGTGAAACAGGTGCGTGACGTGACAGGTGAAAACTAATGGTTGCTATGGTGACAAAACAAAACAAAAGTGCACAAAAAGTCCAAAATTTAAACCGAACATTACTAAAACAAAACATGATCACACAGACATGACAGAATCCCCCCCTTACGGACAGATCCCAGATGTCCAAAAACAGAAAATATCAACAAGAGTCATGGGAGGGTGGGAGGGGGACATGGCGGTGGGTCGCCAGGCCACGTGTCCCCGTATCCACCGGGGCAGAGTTAGGTGGCGGCGGCGAGTGGAACGCCGCTGCAGCAGGCGAGGCGGGCGCCCAGGGAATGGCCACATTCGTGGCCGACTGGGAGGTGGGCGCACTTGGCGTGGCGGGCGACCAGGTAGCGGCCATATCCGTGACCGACGAGGAGGGAGGTGCGTCGTCATCGTGGCAGGCGTGGAAGCAGCAGATGATGCAGGCAGCGAAGCTCGGCGTGGCGCGTCAGGCGGCGAAGCACGGCGTGGCGCGTCAGGCGGCGAAGCTCGGCGTGGGTCTTGGTCTTGGTCTTGGCGTGGCGGGTCTTGGTCTTGGCGTGGCGGGTCTTGGTCTTGGCGTGGCGGGTCTTGGTCTTGGCGTGGCGGGTCTTGGTCTTGGCGTGGCGGGTCTTGGTCTTGGCATGGCGGGTCTTGGTCTTGGCGTGGCGGGTCTTGGTCTTGGCGTGGCGGGTCTTGGTCTTGGCGTGGCGGGTCTTGGCGTGGCGGGTCTTGGTCTTGGCGTGGCGGGTCTTGGTCTTGGCGTTGTGGAACTGGTACCGGAGCTTGGCGTGGCGGGTCTTGGCATGGCGGGTCTTGGTCTTGGCATGGCGGGTCTTGGTCTTGGCATGGCGGGTCTTGGCGTCGTTGAGCTGGTACCGGAACTTGGCGTTGTGGAGCTGGTACCGGAGCTTGGCGTCGTGGAGCTGGTACCGGAGCTTGGCGTCGTGGAGCTGGTACCGGAGCTTGGCGTCGTGGAGCTGGTACCGGAGCTTGGCGTCGTGGAGCTACTGGTGCAGGTGGAGGTGGTCTAGCTGGGGGTTGCGGCTTGGCATGGTAAAAGACTGGTGGTGGCGGCCGTGAGGGAGGCTGTGGCTTGACATGGTGAAGCTGAGTCACCCCACCAGTGCAGTTCCCAGCCCTAGCCCCCCCCTCAAGGAGCGGATACCAGACGCGCTCCCTGCGGTCTGGAACTCTCTTTAAGGGTGGGTGGGGGGAGGTATGGAGGGGGGCAGAATCCTCCCCATTAAATTGTCCAGAAAATCTATTCACCACCCCCACTTTAGACTGGGTCTGAAAAAAATCTAAATTTAGAAAAAAAAATTCTCAAAAGGATTATTTTTTGAAACGAAGTCCTTGGTGGGCGGCTGACAGAGGGCGTAAATAGAATCTAAAAAAAAATAAATCTTGGTTTCTGACGTCATCACCAGTGGGCGGGATGACGTCATCAGCACAGATCTCCTGCGGCGGCAAGGAAAAATGAGCTGCTTGGGGAATCTTGTTGTCCGTGGGAGGGTTTTGGGGGAATGACGCGTCATGCTGGCAAGAAAAAGCCTTTCTGGTTGGCTTCCAGCTTTGCCAGCGCGTCTCCATCACCTCCTCGTGGCCGGTCTGCGGAAGAACGTCTGCTGCCTGCGTTCTGTCACGTGGGGGGGTCGCAGCTCGCTGCGGGGTTGTTCTTCCAATGCAAAATAGACGGCTCCGGACAACAGCGTGAAGGTAGGCTAGGATTTATTAATATAAATCACGCACTACCGCGAACATAAACAATACAACAACAACTACAACAAAAAAAGAGGCAAGCGTGCCTAAAACGCAAGTGAGGCTAATCTTAAACAGAAGCTATGGCATGGACATGGAAACTTACTTGGACAGAGCAAGACATAAACCGGTGTGACATCAAAACAACGCAGGCAGAACAAGTGATGAACAAAGGTAGGCTTAAATAACAGTGACATGATTGGTGACAGGTGTGTGTGAGTCCGAACGTGAAACAGGTGCGTGACGTGACAGGTGAAAACTAATGGTTGCTATGGTGACAAAACAAAACAAAAGTGCACAAAAAGTCCAAAATTTAAACCGAATATTACTAAAACAAAACATGATCACACAGACATGACAGTTATTTGATTACAATAAGAAACGTATGTTTAATATGTCATAAGATGTCCTGTTTAAATAAAGTTAATTACATTTTTTTGTCGTACCCTATATTTTAAAAGTGGCGAAAAGCATAGAAATACACTTTGGTAGTGGTACCGGTAACACACTATTGTATCGGGACAACACTACTACGACGTACCTTGTTTGTCCAATTAGTCAAAAACACAATGATCCTGCCTACTAGTCTAACAGTATGTATAGCATGGACCCTCACAACTTGAAACTGGACTAAAATTCCAACAAAATGCTGGTTTAGAAGTTAAAAAAATGCACTTTTGAACTAAACACAAACTTAATAGGAATTCACTGCATGCACTAGAAATGTTGTGTCCAAACGTTATGACTTGGGGGCCGCGTAGGGCTACAAAAATTTGGCCATATGCTGAAAGCCGTGCAAAGTAACTGTATTTATATATATGTACATACATATACATATATATATATATATACATACATATACATATATAAATATATGTATATACATATATATATATATATATGTGTCTTAATAAGGTTATCCAAAAAAATAGTGCTCGATACCGTAGTAGAGCGCAATATATGTATGTGTGGGAAAAAAAATCACAAGACTATTTCATCTCTACAGGCCTGTTTCATGAGGGGGGGTACCCTCAATCATCAGGAGATTTTAATGGGAGCATTCGCATACCATGGTTTATATAGGGCACAGAGTGGGTGGGTACAGGCTGGCCTAGGGGCGTGGTGATTGGCTCATGTGTTGCCTAGGAGGTGTTTCCGTCTATGGCGGCATGTTGTTACAATTTCGCTGCGCTTGTTGAGGGATGACAGGTCTGGACGGTAAATAATAAACAGTTTCTCTTTCAAGCATAGGTTGCATCTTTTATTACCACTATTGTAAGGTGTGCTGGATGCAAGAATTTGCCATGTTATTGAATATTCAACATTATTGTCTTTGAGGTCCCAAATGTGTTTGCTGAGTTCTGTGGTATTTCGCAGGTTTTTGTTACTGAAAGAAGCCTTGTGATTGTTCCATCTGGTTTTGAATTCTCCCTCGTCTCAACGAACACAAATTCCTCAATCTGATTGACAAACACTTTCCCAAAGACAACATCCTAAGAAAAGTATTCAACAAGAACAACATTAAATTGAGCTACAGCTGCATGAACAATATACGACAAATCATCTCAAACCACAACAAAACAATTGCAAATGAGCCGTCGGCCCTCAGACAGAGCGACTCCAAAACCAACAAAGGATGTAATTGTCGAAAGAAACCTGATTGCCCCCTCAACGGGGGGTGCTTACAAACATCAGTTGTCTACCAATCTAAGGTAATACGCAAGGACATTAACACATCCGACACATATGTAGGATTAACCGAGGGAGAATTCAAAACCAGATGGAACAATCACAAGGCTTCTTTCAGGAACAAAAACCTGCGAAATACCACAGAACTCAGCAAACACATTTGGGACCTCAAAGACAATAATGTTGAATATTCAATAACATGGCAAATTCTTGCATCCAGCACACCTTACAATAGTGGTAATAAAAGATGCAACCTATGCTTGAAAGAGAAACTGTTTATTATTTACCGTCCAGACCTGTCATCCCTCAACAAGCGCAGCGAAATTGTAACAACATGCCGCCATAGACGGAAACACCTCCTAGGCAACACATGAGCCAATCACCACGCCCCTAGGCCAGCCTGTACCCACCCACTCTGTGCCCTATATAAACCATGGTATGCGAATGCTCCCATTAAAATCTCCTGACGATTGAGGGTACCCCCCCCCTCATGAAACAGGCCTGTAGAGATGAAATAGTCTTGTGATTTTTTTTTCCCACACATACATATATATATATATATATATATATATATATATATATATATATATATATTAGAGATGCGCGGTTTGCGGACACAACCGCGGAGTCCGCGGATTATCCGCGGGTCGGGCGGTTGAAATAAAAAAAAATTTGATTTTAAATGGATTCAGGCGGGTGGCAGTTAAACCAATTTGGAAATATATATACATAGGTAAATGTTGTTACCCACATACGAAAAACGAGCAGGCACCTGCAGCATATGCCACAACAGAAGAAGAAAAAAAAAAGAGATGGCAACGCCGGCAGCAAACGTGGTACGCGACAAACTAAAAAAGGGAATACTAAAGACCAGGGGAAAAAAAGGCCAGAAAAGTTCAGCGTGGACTCGTTTTTATGAGGTTGTAAATCAGGATGATAGTAATGCTGGCTACGTGATTTGCAAGAGCTGCGACGCTGTTTATGTCTACGACAGTCACAAAACCGGGACATCTAACATGGTGCATCACATTTGTGCAAAACCCCGAACCTCCACAAACACCCTGAGCATGAACAGTTTCGTCCGCCGTGATCCCAGAAGAGTGCCACAGGATGTTAAAACAAGATAGAACGCAGCTGCCTGCAGCAGTTTGAGTGGTGCGAGCGCGCTTGGAGGTGCGCTCAGCGCGGCTCCCAGATGATTGCGACTGGTGTGCAATGTCTCTGCTACATTGGATCAGTCTCCTTTCTTTAACAGGCAAAAGCTTTATAACCTCACTAATGCCTTGCATCGTCTATATTAGATATATAACAACGGGCGGGTGCGGTTTTGATTAAATGTTAGTTCAGGTGGATGCGGATGGTTGACGACTTTTGTGATGCGGTTGCGGATGAAATAATTGCCTATCCGCGCATCTCTAATATATATATATATATATATATATATATATATATATATATATATATATATATATATATATATATATATATATATATATATATATATATATATATATACATATACATGCACATACATTGACCATGCAGCCCATTTTTCTTCAAGTGCCTCCTTATTGTGCATCTTGAAACAGCCACACCACAATTTTTCAGAGAGTCCTGTATTTCAGCTGAAGTTATTTGTGGATTTTTCTTTGCATCTCGAACAATTTTCCTGGCAGTTGTGGCTGAAATCTTTGCTGGTCTACCTGAATCCCTCATTTTCCACTTCTTAATCAGCGTTTGAACACTGCTGATTGGCATTCTCAATTTCTTGGATATCTTTTTATACCCCTTTCCTGTTTTATGCAGTTCAATTAGCTTTTCTCGCAGATCCTTTGACAATTATTTTGCCTTCCCCATGACTCAGAATCCAGAAATATCTATGCAGCACTGGATGAAAGATGCAATGGTCTGTCAGAAGCCCAGAAACTCACTGACCTTTTATACACACACATTAATTACAAACAAACATGTCACAGGTGAGGATTGGAACCTTGATTAGCCATCCAAACCTGTTTGTGTCAACTTTTGTGCATGTTATCAGATCAAAGTCACTGGGGTATGTAAACTTTTGATCAGGGTCATTTGGGTACTTTCTTTTGTCATTTTGATTTAAAAAGAGTAAACACAGTTGTTTGCCAATAAATAGCTTCACACAACCATTAAATGGAAGAAAGGTTTTTGTGTTATCATTCATATTCTCTGAAGAATGGCCAAGAAATCATAAATTCTCCCAGGGTATGTAAACTTATGAGCACAACTGTATATATACAGTTTCCAAAAATAATTTGAAATGTGGACTCTTTTCCACTTTACATCAGTCCATCTAAGATGAACTCGGCCCAGCGAAGCTGGCAGCGGTTTCTGGGTGTTGTTGATAAATGGCTTTTGCTTTGCATAGTACAGCATATACATAATATATATATATATATATATATATGTGTATGTTTTATTTATATAATGGATATAGAATTACTAATCAATATAATTTGATATTAAGAGTATGTGAAAGTTCGACTTCTACCTTGTTTACTTCCGTGACGACCTCCTAAAAGTTGTGTAATCAATCAGAAATATCAAGCTGCTAAAATGTGTGGGGAGAGTGTTTTGCATTTTCCCCCATCATGCCCATCCATCCATCCATCTTCTTCCGCTTATCCGAGGTCGGGTCGCGGGGGCAGCAGCTTAAGCAGGGAAGCCCAGACTTTCCTCTCCCCAGCCACTTCGTCCAGCTCCTCCCGGGGGATCCCGAGGCGTTCCCAGGCCAGCCGGGAGACATAGTCTTCCCAACGTGTCCTGGGTCTTCCCCGTGGCCTCCTACCGGTTGGACGTGCCCTAAACACCTCCCGAGGGAGGCGTTCGGGTGGCATCCTGACCAGATGCCCGAACCACCTCCTCTGGCTCCTCTCGATGTGGAGGAGCAGCGGCTTTACTTTGAGCTCCCCCCGGATGGCAGAGCTTCTCACCCTATCTCTAAGGGAGAGACCCGCCACCCGGCGGAGGAAACTCATTTCGGCCGCCTGTACCCGTGATCTTGTCCTTTCGGTCATAACCCAAAGCTCATGACCATAGGTGAGGATGGGAACGTAGATCGACCGGTAAATTGAGAGCTTTGCCTTCCGGCTCAGCTCCTTCTTCACCACAACGGATCGATACAGCGTCCGCATTACTGAAGACGCCGCACCGATCCGCCTGTCGATCTCACGATCCACTTTTCCCTCACTCGTGAACAAGACTCCGAGGTACTTGAACTCCTCTACTTGGGGCAAGATCTCCTCCCCAACCCGGAGATGACACTCCACCCTTTTCCGGGCGAGAACCATGGACTCTGATTTCCATCCCAGTCGCTTCACACTCGGCTGCGAACCGATCCAGTGAGAGCTGAAGATCTTGCCCAGATGAAGCCATCAGGACCACATCATCTGCAAAAAGCAGAGACCTAATCCTGCAGCCACCAAACCAAATCCCCTCAACGCCTTGACTGCGCCTAGAAATTCTGTCCATAAAGGTTATGAACAGAATGGGTGACAAAGGGCAGCCTTGGCGGAGTCCAACCCTCACTGGAAACGTGTCCGACTTACTGCCGGCAATGCAGACCAAGCTCTGACACTGATCATACAGGGAGCGGACCGCCACAATCAGACGGTCCGATACCCCATACTCTCTGAGCACTCCCCACAGGACCTCCCGAGGGACACGGTCGAATGCCTTCTCCAAGTCCACAAAGCACATGTAGACTGGTTGGGCAAACTCCCATGCACCTTCAAGGACCCTGCCGAGAGTATAGAGCTGGTCCACAGTTCCACGACCAGGACGAAAACCACACTGTTCCTCCTGAATCCGAGGTTCGACTATCCGGCGTAGCCTCCTGTCCAGTACACCTGAATAGACTTTACCGGGAAGGCTGAGGAGTGTGATCCCACGATAGTTGGAACACACCCTCCGGTTCCCCTTCTTAAAGGGGGCGGTACCTCTGGATTGGCAGACCGGGGTGGTGGTTCCCCCATCATGCATTGTAGTAAATTTAAAAGGGTGTAATTTTGAAAAAAAAAAAGGATGGTGCGTGCGCATTTTTTTGTAATATCCACAAAGTTGAGTGAGCAGGTTGTGTTATGTGTGACCATGTTTGTTGACCCGTTATGTTGGTTGCAGTTTTTTTGCGCCATGAGGTTGTTTGAAACGGGTCATATAAGTAAATGCGGTGCTATGTACACTTCAACGTGCAATTCATGGTCATCGGCCTGCTTTACTCGCACTGTCCGCAATATTGCGGCAAAGCTTGAGCTATTGGATTGGCAGATATTCAAAATGAGGATGGCGGCACCTCGCAGGCCTGTAGTTTGGACACCCATGAACTACAAAGGAGTTCGTGTTGTCCTTGCGGAATTACGAGGAAGCGCCTGTGGATTTTTCATAGATTTTCATCAAATTTCAGAGCATGTATTTGGACACTTAGCGACGAGAACACGGTGGATGTGGAACTTGATGATTGGACGTGTTCCACTGTGGTAACTATCCATCAACATTGGGGTTTTCCACTTTGAGACAAAACAAGCTTATAGATCATTTGTTAAAAACAACATCAGATGTTTAAGGTACTTGCCCTGTGGATGAATTAGAACAGCCTGGCATAATTAAATGAACTAAAAGACTATTACCGTATTTTCCGCACCATAAGGCGCCCTGGGTTAAAAGCCGCGCCTTCAATGAACGGCATATTTCAAAACTTTGTCCACCTATAAGCCGCCCGGTGTTGTAAGCCGCATCTAACTGCGCTAAAGGAATGTCAAAAAAACAGTCAGATAGGTCAGTCAAACTTTAATAATATATTAAAAACCAGCGTTCTAACAACTCTGTTCACTCCCCAAATGTACGCAAATGTGCAATCACAAACATACGTATATCAACATGGACAGAGCTGCGTGAAAAAAGCCACCCGGCCTCTTCGCGTAAACTTAAACTTACCTTAACCACTCGCTCATCTTTTCTTCATCCATCCCTTCGAGTTAGCTTTTTATGATGACGCCGGCTGGAAAGGTCTCTTTTGGCAAGGTCTTCCTTTTGAATATCACCATGGGTGGAAGTTTCTGGCCATTAGCATGGCAAGCTAGAACCACAGTGAAGGATGACTTCTCATTCCCTGTGGTGCGAATATTCACCGTACGTGCTCCCGTTGTATCCACAGTGCGTTTCACAGGAATATCAGTTGCTGTGAAATAGTAATCCGTGTGTGGATGGAGAGATTGCGTCTTTTCATGAACCGGATCCCTGACGCTTAGTAGGAGCCATTTTGTGGTCTTTACAGATGTAAACACACAAAGGAAATGAAACGTACGGTGATATCCGCGCGCTTTTTCTTCTTCTACGCGGGCGGGTGGTTGCTTACAGTAGAAGAAGAAGCGCTTCCTGTTCTATGGGGGCGGGTGCTTACCTTGGCGGTTGCTTGCGTAGAAGAAGAAGCGCTTCCTGTTCTACCGGGAAAAAAGATGGCGGCTGTTTACCGAAGTTGCGAGAGCGAAACTTTATGAAAATGAATCTTAATATTTATCCATATATAAAGCGCACCGGGTTAAAAGACGCACTGTCAGCTTTTGAGAAAATTTGTGGTTTTTAGGTGCGGCTAATAGTGCGGAAAATACGGTAGTTACCACATACTTGAACAAAGTGCAAGAGACGTGGGCTTTTAAAGCAACTCCTCCCACCCTAGTCAGTACGCGCTCTTTCCAGCACAAACCATGACATCATGCAGGCAGCTCGCCAGCTTCCTCCAAGCAAAAGCTCAGTCACATTTTTTTTTCCCCACCCCAAAATCAACACAACACAATCACTGACGGGAGGCTCACCCAGCGTGACCTTTGGCTTGTTACCGTGTAGGCCGGGGCGGAGGGGGGGTTCAAAGCACAACATTGGTCCATGCGTCCAAGCTGTTGGGTTGTAAAAGCGATGTTTTGGACATTAAAGTTAATCCATGGACGAACTTTGAAAGATGCGAGGGTTAATTAGCCAGGATGTTAACAACAACCGGAACAGGAAGTTGGAACTCGCAGCCTTTGTTCTTGACTTCCATCCATCCTAATATCCAGGCTATTGACGTTGATAGGAAGCTTCTAGATTCAAGCACGTGTTATTATCCTCAGGGCTCATACTTCGTCTTTAACTATGAAACTTTTTCCCAGCAACCTACAACTGTGAAACATTGCAAACCTACCGTATTTAAATAATTTAGGATTGCTTATTGTTTTTATTGGATAGTAGTCTGTTTATTTCAATTCTTATTTTTTATCTTTATTACTTATGTGATTTATTTTTATTCCATATTTGTTTCCACTACCGCACCTTAAGTTGGAGTCCTTAATCTCGTTATATACAAATATAATGACAATAAAGTCCGTTATATTCTATTCTTCTATTTGTATTTGCGAAGATTAAGATTGTACGGCGTAAGCAGCCACATCATGATGATTTTCTACCGTGCCATTGTAGAGAGCATCATTAGATATGGGATCACCTCATGGTTTGGAAACCTAACCGTTAAGCTAAAAAGCAAACTGGCCGGCATGCATAAAACGGCAATGAAAATCGTAGGGAGGAAAGAATATGAGCCTATACAGAGCATCTATGAGCAGGCAGTTAGGAAAAAAGCTAAGAAAATT